>NC_058158.1:32348381-32539763 GCF_020080835.1 Cotesia glomerata
ACGACGCAAGCGTCCCTCTACTTTTAAGACTGGGGCGCCGCCCGGTACTTTTTACGTCTCGCTTTTATCTCTATTCAACATTATAACAAAATATTACGTATTGATATCTGATGGCACTAAAAATCTATTGTAATCATTAGCGTCCGCTATAGCCTTATAGCTATAAAATAAAAAAATTAAATAAAGAAAAGTAAACATGTATCTCCATATCTATGCACACAAAAAAGCACCGTTCAATTTTGTTTTAGCTTTTGCAGAATTCTCTCTGAACCTTGTTCCGGCACAATATAATTGTAAATAAAATTTTTCTTTGTTTGCCATGACATTCGACGTTGAGTTAATAGAACCTTTTTTAATTTATTTAAATTTTTTTGATGGAAGATAAATTAAATTGCAGGGATCAGCGAGATATTTATTGAGAGGTTATCGTTATCGGTATCGTTATCGTTGTCGATGTCGGGTTTTCATTGATGCCAGTATTTTTACTATTGTAAAATAAGAGGATAATGCAAAGGGTCATCCAAAGTGTAAAATTATAAGAGATTACTTGTAACTAGTAGTAGTTGTACTGCACTGGGGCGGGGGGGCAGTGACATACATGGATAATGTGTAACATAAAGCGCAGTGATGTGCACTAGGCAGCTTTGATTTATATATGTCTGTTATACATGCTAAAGGGTTTGCTATTTCATACGTCATGTGATTTTAGCATGTCACTAGACAAACATGATATAATGGGCAATGTAATCGTTATTGCGGAAGCAATGTCGTAACTATTACTTACTGACTTTTAACTTTCTGGTTTCTATTTTTTTTTTATTTATTATAGTTCTACATGAGAGGAATTTATTTCTTTTCAATTAATTTCGATTTTTAGTTTTTTGTAAGGGTTATATATAGAAAAATTTTCTTTTTGTATTTTTTTTAAGGATAATAATTGAACAGTGAACAATAAAAAATTTTTAGCTATTGCATTAAAAATAATTCTTTGAATCAACACAAAAGTATTGAATATTTGACATGGAAATTATTTTTCGTCACAAAGACTAAAAAATTTTTACTGCGAATATGGTTTAAGTTTCATGTTTGTTAATTGATATTAATATTTAATATTGTATTTCATATTTTAATTGACACTAGAAATTGAAATTTCTAAATAAAAAATTCGATACTCAAATTAGCTTAATATTAAAGTATGACAAAGTTAATGAAAGCTACTGGACAAAAACAAAAATAAAATGATTTATTAATATAGTAAAATTTCACTGATCCATTTAGAGAAGCCTACGAGTGTATAGTTGTAATAAATTACAGCTCATTGAATCAGTGAAAGTTTCATTAATTACTTTTTAGAGAGTAAAAATTTAATTTTAATCGTAGACTTGAATTTTACATTCTACTTACACCCTTGCTTTTCATTGTGAGAACTGACAGAAAGTAAAGTTATAAAGAAGGCGAGATGTCGAGCTGAAAAGATTTAAAATTTTTAATACTGAGAAAATATTTATAAAAGAATTTAAGTTGAAAAAATGTATGAGATTTTAAAAGATTATTGTGAAATGAGTTAAATAAAGAAATTGTTGAGATTTGAAAAAAATTTAACATTGCATTTGTAAATTATTTAGAAAAAAATTCTCATTTAAATTCCTTATCCCACATAATAAAAAATCAATATAAATTAAGTTCAATGAATTTTGATTATTTCTGAGTAAAATTTACGATGCCTGTGCGTGTAAAAATTGGGCACGGCATCTCTAGAAAAGCCAATTGATTTAAATAAACGTTAGGACAACCGAAATAGCTTCTATAGAGTCAAATTGACGTTTTAAATTAATTGGTCAATTTATTTATGAGTGCGGCTGTTCCTTTTTAAATCTCAGTACGTGATAAATTTGTGACAATTAGATGTCATATTTAGATAGCCAGATACTAAAATTAGCAAAGAAACATTATAATTAATTTTTGCATTTTATAAAATTTTCACTTTAAGAGATTAATTAAAATAAAAATATTGAGAGTAAAAGTCTTAATTTTGTAAGATTATTTAGATTAAAAATAAAATTAAATTTTGTATTCTCCAGGGTGTGCAGTTTTGCGAAATTATCTACATTTTTTTTCTTAATAACAATATTAACATTGTTATGAAATTTTAATCTAATAGTTTCAGCAAAGTGCTGTAATTGTACTCTGTGATAATAATTAATAATTTAGGTACACTGTAGTAGTATAAAAAAATAGCCAGTGATGAAGAGTCACGACGATAGAGCGAGTTACAAGTTCTTAGCATTTAGATAAAAGCGTCTGCGACAATATTCCGTAGTTGTTCTCGCACTGGGTAAAACTTTTCTAATTGTCACAGTATCCTTAAGTTTCTCAACTTATTCTTTTTTATTTTTTCTTTTATTTTTAACTTTTTTTCTCTTACTTTATATTACTTTACTTTATTCTCAACATCTATTCCATTCATTCAAAGAGTTTTTTCTTTTGTTGTTTTTATAACACTTTTAATCTCATGAATATCTAAAAAAATATTTAGCCTGATAAATGAAAATTGAAAAGTTTAAATTCTATTAATTTTTAGCACTGAAAAGAGCAGAGAGGACTGAAAATATCGATAAATTCAAAGTCGTTTAAGTAGCGCTTGAGGGTGATAAAAATAATTAAAAGATAAAAAAGTAAAAGAATAGCCGAAGTGGCAGTCGAAAAATAAAAGGGAAAAGGGATTGAATGAAAAAGGTTGAGGTAAAGGTAAAAATAAAAAGTCTGTATGCATTATCATTCAACTTTTTGAGAGGGAGGCATTCAAGCGCATACTACGATTTATTGTGGCTTTTCTTGGGCGTTAAAGCGTACCATGTACTGCATACGTAATGCCGTCTACCCAGTTCAACTGAATCATAAATAGCTTCTACCACCTGTCTCTTTTCCTCGTCCTTCCTTATTTCAGTAATTCTTCTCTACTGCTTACATCCAAGTCCTAGAAGCCTTACTTTTCTCTGACAAGTTTTACTTTTTCATCAACTGAATTTTTAAGTTAAGACACGACGACATGTGAACCAATAAATATACATATTATATTATTACGAACAACCTGTAGTTACTATGTGGCTACCGAGAATTACGATTTATGAATAAAAAAATTCTTTTAATGATTTTCCGAGATTTTTAATCACAATTTTTATTATTTAAATACTTTTAAAATAAATCAAAAAAATAATATTGCTAAATAGGATCAATTGCCAACAATTTAATGGAACAAAATTTATAAAATCAACAATTTATTCAAAATTGCTCTAAAAACTTAACATAAAAAATTGACCATTACCAAAAAACATAAAAAATCATTTTGAAATGAACATGTGCTCGTCAAAAAATTTTTTTATTTTTTTAATTATATAAATTATTATCATTATTCATGTAATCAAACAACATGATTTCATCTGAGAATTAATAAAAGAAACATTTTTATTCATCGTTGAATAAATATATGACTAATTTTTTAATGTATAAAAACGTATCAAGTATTAAGTTACTTGTATTTTTATAAGACTTGTGATTAAATTATTATAAATTTAAATATTAAAAGTATTTACAAATGATTCAACAGAAGAATGAATTCATAAAATGTTAGAGACATTATTTATTTGTGTCTTTTTTAAATCAAGAAATAACAAGTATATAACGTGGTTAAGTTTGATTTAGAGCTTATACTTTTGTGTAGTTTCACAACAGAAAATGGAAAAAATAAGTTTTTAATATTTTTTTTTGTAGGGGAGGTGTCACGCTTAGTCACGCGAAGACAAAAAGATAAACTAACCGGGTGACAAAATAACTGCGATAAAATTACTGCAACAGAATAATCAGGAAATAATGTATTTTTAAAGTGCAAAATAAAATAAAGCGATAGTGATGTCGTTTGAAAAAATAGTAGAAATAAATATAAGTAATAATTTAAAACTTTAAAGAATTTGTTAGTTTTATAAACTGACAGATTTTTTTTTATTATTAAAATATTTGATTTAAAAAAATAAATACTAAATCTATAAAGTTTCGTAAAAATTAATCCCAGCAAAAGATGCTTTAGATCTAAGACCAAAATCTCCTATTCTGAGACCTTCGTCGCTCTAAATTATTCAAATGTATGTAAACCTGTGTAAATCTACATAGATCAAAGCCAAAAAAGGAATCATTGTAACACAAAATATTCCAAGTCAGATTTTGAAATCCACGAAAAAAACATCTGGATAAAAGATAAATCTGAAACAAATCCACAACCAATTTTTTCTAACTCTTAATTTTGAATTCAAACTTGTTCTTATGATTAATTTATCGAATTCTTATCACGCTCACTTTTTTTCACTTCATCTTCATCTTAAATCGATAAAGAAGCTGAAGGAACAGTAATTACATTAAAAATAAATTTCTAATTAAAAGTTATAAAATGAATCAGTCAAGTTTAGTAGTATCTTCAATCAGTGTCTAATTTTGTCCTACTTCTACAGAATTATTATAGGTTTAATTAAATTTAGTAACTCACCAATTTAACTGCATGATAATCCCTTTTTCTGAGCATATCCATTAGTCTTTGTCTCTCCTTCATTTCTTTGGTATTATAAACTTTGCATTCATTAAGCCGATTAGCCTCGCGAATATGTAAGTTTTTGTAATCATCACTGAGAACACTGTTAAAATTGAACCGCTTAACTTGGTTAGTTTCCTCGTTAAACAAGCGCTCAAACGAATCATTATTTCCCTTTGAATTATCAACAGAACTTTTTAATAAACTTAAATTATTGTAAACATCACTATTAATTGTCGGAGTACATGAACTATCGTTATTAATCATAGTTTTGTGTTTAACTTTAAACAATTCACCGTGGATAGAGTCACTATTAGCTTTTGAATAAATTGGCTCAACTTTCAAAGACTTTTTAGCATTAAGTAAATGGCTTTGAAAACAATCGTCATTCTTATGCTGAAATATTGAGTTTTCAGCAAAGTCTGCCACCAAAGTTCCCCGACTTTCCAGATCTTTGGTATGGATTGCTCCCCGATCTCTATCTAACTTGAGCGTACTTCTGTCCTCATAAGACTCTTGTAGAATTTTATCCGTTACTTTATTTGTACTACTGCTTCGAGATCTCGAGGTTAAGTTTTTTTCAACTATTTCTATTTTATCCGCCGATGATTTTTCTTCATCAATCACCTCCTTTAATCTGTCTTTATTATACTTATTAAAGGTGCTTAAAACTTTATCATTTTCGGTATCAACAGAATGTTCCCTGCAAGTGTTGTCTTTGCAGTAATAATTGTCACGTCTCTTAAAACTTTTAGCTCCCACATTTGTAAACTCCGAGGAATTTGAATTCTGATGAACTTCTTTAGTAAAATTCGCAAAACCTCGATCAGGCTCTTCTTGATAGTCTTCTTTGTATACAGACTTTTTCGCCGCAGGTGTGAGAATACTCAAAAGATCGTCAGAGTTAACTGTTTTACAATGTAACGAGGAGTTATTATTTATTATTTGATCATTATCGTGATCAGTATTCCTTGTGACGAGCCTAATATCATGTACTCTACCAATAGTGATATCAAAATCATCATTAGCATTGCAATCGCCGAGCTGCTTGGTTAATAATTTCCCAAGCGGCTTAAAACTCGAGCAACCAGATTGATTATTGAATAAAGTATGCTTGAAAGTTTCCTCTCGATTATTCCGATCGTTAAAATCTCGCCGTGGGGGTGGTGGAGGTTTTTTAACCTTATTTAACTCTTTGTTAACAGTTTGATGATTAATAGGCTCCTTCTCAACTGTTGTTTCATTGACGGATTCACTATTAGATACGTGTTGATTCACTGGCGCTGTAATTAACTGTCGTCGGCTTTCTCTGGCCTTATTTTTTGATGGTGGATCGTCTGCACACCTGATTGGTCTCCGGCTAGCTGAAGGTACTCGTCGAATACCGTTGCTCACTAATTTTGATTTTGAATAAATCTCTTTGTCTTCCTCAAAATAACCTTTTTTTTCACAAGTAACCTTTATGTCCTGATGATACGTAGACATTCGTTGTTGCTTCAGCTGTGGATGTGGATAAAAATAATCCCCAGAGGATTCCGAAACACCGTCAGTTTGGTTTATTTTGTAGACTTTTAGATTATCAGTATCTTGATGATGAAGTCGGTGGTTTCTCAAGCCATTTCTTACTGCAGAATAATCTCTGTATGTCTCCTTTTGTGAATTTATCCGGTCATTACTTAGTATGGCCTTGTATTCACGTCTTGGCAATTGCTGTTCAGAATTTAAATTTTCAAAGCTCACTGTGTCATTGAGACGAGATTCCATTTTGTCATTAAGTAACCGAGATTCATTATTGCAGTAACGTCGTTTTTGTTCAATATTGCTGTTGGATCTCGTTAAATATATTTCACGTTTATTGCTACTATTAATTAATTTATTACTACTACCACCGCTGCAACTGGCGTTAGATTTATTTAACTGCAAATTTTGACTATGATTTAACCATTCATCAACACGTTTTTGTACTTCACCTTTTTGCAAATACATTACTTGACGCCCGGGTATTTTTTTATTCTCATATATATTTGTGTTTGATCGTGCGATTAACGAATTAAGATCACCATCACCAGCAAACGGTGACACTTTGTGAGCATCTAAAGAGATATGATGTTGATGTTGTTGTTGGTGTTCCTTTACTGGATCGCGCGGTCTCTGTCTTACCTGTGTTTGCTGGTTGACCCTGAGCACTTGTTTCTTGTCAAGCCTTTCACTTGAGCAGCAAGTGGGACGATGTCGCATTTTACCGGCTGTTATAAAGATTTTATCCAGCTGCTGATGCTTCTGCTGCAGTAGATGCTCCTGATGTGGATCGAGATGCTGATTGATGCCAGTACCAATATCAATATCTGTTTCCAGTTTAAAGTTACGGGCATTCAAGCTGCTCGAATCAGATGATTTTTCACAATCAAGATCTTCGTATCCATCCAGAATATTATTTATTGATTGCGTGTCTATTGTACTTATATTGGAATTACAGGTTTTTTGTATGTTTTCGTCGCTGCTCGAGTACAGTTTATATTGATCTTTATCAGCATCCGCATTGTCATTCTGTGTTACTCGTGGATTACTTGTAACAAACGACTTTGATTTCTGATGCTGATGCTTATAATTATAGTTATGATTATTGCTGTAGGTATACAAACAAGTATCATTATGATCGAGGGGACTGTCGTCCTTCGGATTTTCTTTTCCGTCCATTGACGTACGACTTAATAATAACCCAACCGTTCACTATTTCATATTTTTTATGTTTACATTTTTATAAATATTTAAATATCACTCCAGCTGTACCTTGGCCCACTTTATCTACATTTGGAATCAATCTGAAACAGAAATAAAAACAATTTTTATATCTGGAGAATTTAATTGTTTAAATTGTACACCTCAATCATCGAGTGGGTTGTCGTGAGAAATTTTTCTTAATCGCATATTTATGTCAAGTCTCGATCAATCATGTTATACTTTTCTTTCAAGCTGAAATAATAGGCTTAGATTATCTTCGAAATTTTGTTATGTAAAATTTTCTGAGAATATACACAGTAAAAAATTTTGCGTTATTGCGTCAAAAAATTTTGTGATAAAAATTTTTGTTAAATATTTAACACTTTTTTGTGTTAATTTAACATTTTTCTGTGTTAATTTAACACAATAAATGTTAAATTTACACAAAAAAGTGTTAAATATTTAACATAAAAATTTTTAACACAAAATTTTTTGACGCAATGACGCAAAATTTTTTACTGTGTAGTAAATTATTTTGTGGACCATCGATTATTTTAGTATGGATAGTATAATATCTGGAAATATTGATATTACTTCAAGAACAACGATATATGTTTGAAATATACCTTGTACAGAGTTTCAAAAATATTTGCCGGCATGATAGATCTAAAATATTAAAATTTGATATCACCAATAATGTTTCCTTTTTCCGGTTTACGTGACTTCCGAATAATGTACACTATGGGTGAATAGAGACAGATAGAGATACTTGATGAGAATTTACGAATGTTTATAATCAGAGGATCGATCAACTCGTGAGACGAATTTAAACAAGTTAAACGAACCGATTCAAATACACTACCAATTTAGGAGTCTTGAGATGTTTTTAATATATGTTGATTTAAAGGAGAAAATAATCTTGTATTATAGATTTGTATAATGAACCGCTAAGTATACTTTTATTTTAATGACTTCAAATTTTAATGTTAATCCGATTTATCTTAACTCTCTGTTATTTATTATACAGATTATGATTTATTTCTTAATTCATCTTTGAAATTTTTATCTAGTCTATAGTTTGTTTTATTCTCAGTAACCCAGTTCACATTCAACATTGAAATACTTTTTTATTTTTTATAATTTTTTTTATAGACTCAGCTGATGTAACTTTTAATTTTTAACTTACTGCTTTAAAAATTAATAATTTTATCAACTCAAGACCTTATCTACACTTTTAGTGCTTAAAAAATTACATTGGATGCCATCGAGAAAATTAAAATCAAAAGACGTGTTCGAAAAATATTGAAGTTTACTAATTCCAAAAAAGATGGTTTTGAAATAATTTCAAATTTTTCAGTTGAGATAACTAAAAAATGAATCACTTGGTAAATTTTCAGGTTTTTTGAGCTCGAAAATAGCAAGAAATTTAATGAATCGTTTGAAGGGTCATCCACTTTCTGATTTTTTTCTATTTAATTTCCGCATGATACGTCAATACTCATCAATTTTATTTAATTTGGTTATTAATTAAAAATATCAATCATAATGTAATTATAAACTTTTTAATTGAATGAATTTTGTCTGCCGAAATAAAAATATGTACAAGAATAATTTGTAACGTATGTTGCAGTATTGATTCAGTGAATGTTTGACGTATGGAGAGAAAATATAAATTGAAACTGATGAAATTATTCCACATGTCGGTGGTATTTTAATATATTCATTAGAGACTTTATATTACCAACTACAAGTTGCAGAATCATAATTAGTACTAAATGAGATGTGTAGTTTATGAGCCAATTATTGGAATTAATGCAAATGTTTACTTGATTTTAATACACTATGGTTATATCCGAAAACAATTAATAAAGATCTATTGATATTATCTAGATAAATTTAATTCTTTTAATATTATAATAACAATAATAATGATAATGAAAGAGCAAAGTACCATCTGTTTTAAATTTACTAAAGTTTGCGGCATTGCATGAAAAGATAAATGTAAATATATAAATAATATTTTCACGTTTAAATTCAATACAATGTTATAAAATGGCTTAAAAATTCAATTAGTATCAAAATTTTATCGTTCGATTGCAAACAATTAACTATGGATTTATGTCACTTCCAATTTTACACAAACATTTGCATAAAAATAACACAAAAATTTATACTCTCTTACTGCATATTGTATTGAATTTTTATTGCTCATTACAAATCAATAAATTGTCATTTGTTTGAATAATCAGTACTTGAAGTTATAATTAAGACGAATAAATAATTAATTATTTGTGCTAGTAAATAATAACTTTAATGGTAGCAATTTATTAAAGAAACTAGACACGTTAACGATTGCTAATAATTTATGTACAGTAAGAGAGATCATAGAATAATTTGCATGGAATTAAATTAAAGTTTAACGGACATCCTTAGTAGCTACCAGTTACACTTGAATTAAATAAGGTGTTGAAATTCTTGGCGAGAAGTAAAAAAATTTTAATTAATCGTAATGTTTTAAGATATCATGTAAGTAATTTCACTCTTAGTTATTTAATTATCCTCATCATCTTCACTTATCACAATTCATCAGTTTAATTAAACGAATTTTTTAGTCTCTTATATAACAGTGTCTTTAAAAGCTGTGGTGTCATCTCTTGAGTGACGCCTACGCCGAGTAGAAGTTATTATTAGTATATGTATACGTTTTATAGAAACTGTCTTTCGTCAATGATCAATGAATCTTCAATATCATCATCGCATCTCATTGAACTACCAGTTATCCTTTTATATACACGCCTACTGCTACTCAATTTTTATTAAAACTTAATTACTGATGTTTCATATGACAAAAAAAAACACAATATTTTGTTAGTTACAAAAATTAACTGTTTGAAAAATTTTTAATAATGAATTCATTGTTTTATTCAATTATCGTTAGTTAATAATTTTAACATAGTTTAATTGTTAATATTTTAATTAATTAACAGTTGCTTGTTGACAGGCCTTTTATTTACTTATTTTCCATGTCAGTAGTCAATTAATCTCGCTAATTAACTTTAGTTATTTACAGAATTCAGTGAGAAGTAAAAAAAAATAAAAAAATAATCCCCTTGCTATGGGGTTTTGTCACGATGCAATAAATCAGTACACAAATGAGTAACAGGGAAAAATGAGTCATTTAAAGTTTTTATTGACCGAAATTTCAAGCGACGACATTGGTCTCTTCTATTACTGTAAGAAGAAACTGAATTAATATTTTTAACGTAATTATTCTTTTTTATCAATTTCAGAAATTGTATAAAGTTATAAATAATGCTGTAATTATGTTGAAATTTAAATTTTCATTGGTTTCTTAAAAAAAAAATCCATTTGTAAATGTTACTTTTAATTTTTTATAATGAAAGAAAAAAAAACAGATTGACAGCGCGATTAAATTACTCAATTGAAATAAAACGAATTCTCCAAATAAATTGACATTGGTTTTTTTTCCATTTAAAAAATTATTTATATTTTTATCTTGTTTAAAAAATAATTAAATTTAAAATGTGTGTAATTTAATAACAAATATGCATACATGTTTATTTAATAGAATTTTGTGTATAGAGAAAAATATTATTTTTTTTATAATTCTCTGTACTTTTATTTATATTAACATATTAATAATTGTATGTATAAAATAGTCAGCTAAAATACAGTTTCCACAAAATTTATAATTGATATTACTATTTCGAATATTAAATAGAACCGACTAATTAAATAAATTAAATGCATCACATTGAACGTTTATTTTAATTACCAATCAATATTAGTAAACAGAACAATCGGTAGTCTACCCCGATAATTATTAAACCAAAATTTAATTATCATACTTTCCGCATCATTATTCCATGTTTATAGCAAATAGAATTATAAATGAGACTACCGTGTGTATATTCCCGTGCGTATTGAATATCTGCACAGTAAAACGACGCAAAAATAGGATTAAAAAATTTCAAAGTGTTGTAATTCGAGTTGATAGATGAGATGCGTGGATGATTGGAAATATATTCTGTGGGCGCTGTTAATGTAATAGTGTGATTCTATACATACAGCATGTTTCATGTTTCATTACATTGCCAGAGAATTAATAAGCGAAAAAATTTTACTATTTCAATTTAAATTTATTTTCATTTTTTTTAACTGTCTCTGACTTATTTATATTCCATTCATCCACCCCAATGATAAATGCATTATTATTATCATTATTTATGATTTAAAATTTATATTATAATGTAAATCAACAAATTATTTCGCAACCGCTCCAATATTTTTTTTTTCATTTCATCAAATTGAATGACAATCACAATCACTGGATGAAATGTTATTTATTTATTGACAAAACAAAGTCTACGATAGTCAAAAAAATATTGCAAGTTAGAAAAAAGGGACGCTGGGTATATTCGCTCTCACTTCCGAGAACGGATCTTTAAGGAATGCGAGAGTACCAGGGCCGTGACAAGACATCTAAAAGGGCCGGTTGTTTATTGAATCACTCGGAATAGAAATTTAGTTATACGGTTAGCTATATAATACCATTTCTCTCTCTTACTCTACTTTCATCTCGATTCTAGAGCATTTCAAACCCAACCAAAAACCGAATAAAACCGCTCTATTGTATTTTAATTTAAAATAAATTCCATTGTATCCTTTTACAAATGTTACCTGGGATTAAAACAAAACGTTAATTGTTTATTTATTTTCCCGCAGCGTACATTATTATACAGTGTACCTGTACACCGATCTCGAAAATAATTTAGACAGCGCAGATACAATACAAGTGAAAGGCGCAATTAGACTAATAATAAATGTGGAGAACGAATTGTTCGAACGAATCTCCTTTCATTTATCCTGAATATGCAATAATCTGCATAGAAATAATCAGCTCCAGCTTTTATTCCATCCAGCACTTTACTTTACTTCTCAGATAGTATAGAGCTCCACTCTCCTCGCTGCATGGGGTTTTACTTGATGGGTCTTTAGTCTCTGGACCCACCGCACGTCACATATGTTTCTCACCCCTCATCCTTACTATACCCATTCTAATGCTTCTTTTCAGTTGTCATCATCCGGGAAAATTGTACGGAAATTTAAACAGCCATCCACTCCATATTATCCATTGACCATTATCTTATATCATCTGTTTATTTATACTCAAATAATTTTATTCAATTATTATTTTTACAGCTTTATTATCGTAATTCACTCTTAAAAAAATCTCTGCGGTTAAAACAAGTTTATTAGGTTTTATTTATTATATTATAACAGATATTAAATGTACACACATGGAAATAAAATGCTATCGAAATGAGCTTGTGGTGTAGTGGATGTGTAATGTATACACAGAATATATCAGACACATGCAATGTAATGGTTGTAGCTATTTGTGTAAAAGGTTATTTATTACTCTATCGTCAGTATAATCGGGCTGTACTGGCTCGGTTTGTGTGGGTGTTTGAATTGTCAAGAGTTAATGTTTGTGAAGATGTTTCGGACGTTGTGAAAATACGCACAACACGTCTGCTACTAAATTAATATCTCATTCTGATGTTTATTTAAATAATATATATTTTTAAATATTTGAAAAAATAAAATCATTCCACGAAAAAAAACTTTACAGCTTCCAAAATGTTTTTTTTTACAATAAATTAAGTTTATTTATTAGAGTAAATCCACAACACGCAACTCGATATTCTTTATAAAATAATAATAATATCTTAATGAAAAAACTCTTGATAATAAAAAATAAACGATATTTTTTAATATGTAGTTATTGTGAAATAACTAGTAGTATGTAACTGTTATTAATGAAACTATCAGTCAGGGTCGGCTATCGTTTCACCAGCAAGAGATCATTGGCATTAAATAAAATGTAATTATTTATTAAATTTATGTGTATGAAAATATAATCACTTCTTTATATAAAAAAATAAAACTAACACTAACTTTAAGTTATCTTAAAAATTAAACTTACTCACATTTTTAAATTTATAAAAATAAAAAGTTTATGTTCACAGTAAAAAAAACACTAAAAGTTTAATATTAAAATTTTGTGAATCCACAAATGATACGATTTTTATAATATATTATTCAGTATTATTATTATAAAGTTATATGAATACGAGTCGTTAAAAAACATTCACTGATGCGGATCATACGGAGCGCACGGAGAAACTGAACATAAAGGCATGGCTTTAGTATACTCAGGCCCCGATTGTATATAACTCCCACGTGGTTAGGCCCGCGTGTATACTTAATGTTTAAATGTGGGTCCCTGACCTACCGATCTCTATAGATGGGCTTGCTCATATTCGTATTTGTATTTGCTTACCCACCAATTTTTTTCACTACTTTTATTTATATTGCAGCTTAGAACATCACCATTGTTATTGTCTGCACGTTTATATTCTATTCAATGCTGCTTGTAATAACATTGATTGAAAATGTACTCGAGATAATGTAACTATGTATACGTTTATGTATTCTAACGAGTATGAAAATCTTTTATTCTATTATAATTGATTCGTTTTCAACTGGTTATTTATCTGATGCATTTTTAGATTATTAAAATAAAAAAAGCATGACGTTTTTAGAAAATGATTTTTATTTAAAAAAAAAAAAAATTGGATTTCAAAATTTTTTTCTATTTTGAACAAGTTTTAGAAAATGTTTCATCTAAAATTTTAAAATAATATTTATAAGTTGCATTAAAAAATAAATTGCTGTATTCCATTGCGTAAGCAATGAAAAATAAAATAATACATATTTACGGACTTGTTAAAGTATTGAATCGCGTTCAAGCATTGTTGTTATTTACCTTATAAGGTGAATTGCACAATTTACTGTTAAATTGAAAAATAACAAAGCAGTACAATTTTTGTTATTGTGTAAAATTTTGATTTAATTTGTGTTGCAAATTATCCTATAATGCGTTGATATTACGAACTGATAACAAAACATACAGCATAAATTTCTGTGCGTAAAATGTTAATTTTATTTCTATTATTTTTAATTTATGTAGAAGATAATATTCTCAAATTTAATTATAGTTATCTAATTTTATTTAAAAATTCGTAACTTAAACTTTTAAGAAGAAATATTGTCCAATAAAAAACATGTTATCGAAAGTAATTTCATTAAAAATAATAATAAACTTTTAATAATTTGGCTCTAACTGGGTTTCGAAATTGGGTAGCCACTCTCTTTTGCGCATTTGCCAATTCATAATTGATATTTACCAGGAGCGATAAATTTCTACCAATATGATAATGATAATGATAATTGTTAATAACTTAATTGGCAAATTTCAGTACTAGATCCCGAGATATATTATAGATTATAAAAACTAAGGATATCTGTTAGAAAATTTTCTAACAGTTAATGAATTATAATAATATGGTGTTATCATCTTGAAAGCAGCAGGTTACGCATCACTGGAAGAGATATTGAGTTTTTATACTTAACTTAGTTAGTATAATATAACGGTAACCGCAGTATCACATTACAAACCGGAAAAGATCTAGGATCGTATCAAAATTAAGGTTATCGTTAGCCAACTATGAGATAAAATATATAACCCCGATAATTTGAGGGAAACAGACTAGATAGCACTACACGTTTTTCTGTTTTTATCCGGACACATTATTAATGCGTTTCAATTTCTCATTGTAAACACCCTGAATTACAATAATACTTTTATTTTTTTTCTTAATACATTACTCCCATTCAGTGTTGTTCGTTTTTTATCCGTTCAGTAATTCATTTAATATCGGATAATTATAAAACTTTCTTATATTTTAAATTACTCATTCTTATTACTTGTATATTGCAACAAAGTGGAAATCGAGAAAATTAAACTTTTAGTTTTTAAAAGTGATAGTTTTTTTTTTTATTGTTTTCATTCTGCTGCTAATAAATAAATGCATCGCTAACTGCTGTTTTTTGAAACTAACACAAGGCCTAACATATTTTTCTAGATCTAAAATTAAATTTATGTTTATTTTTATTTTTTGTTACATCTGGTATTATGAGTAATTTTTTTTTTTTTTTAATTATTACACTCATTATTTATTTACGTTTACGCCTTACGTAACAAAATCTGAGTCACTGTCATTTGCGCGGGTTTTTATATTATCTTGAAATGACAGTTTTTACATCTTAAGTTTTTAAAAATAATTACCCGTGTATTTCAGCTAATCTATTTCTATATGAACATATTATGTACTCATGTTTATAACCTCATATATTAAATTGTATGTAATCAATCTGTATTTGAAATTGCTATTTGGTCTGTGCCTTGGCATAAACTAAACAAAATCTAAATCTAAATCTAAATAAAAAAATTAATTAGAACAGTTATTTGTATTTTTAAAAAAACTGTTTTTTTAAATCGTAGCTTACTATATTAAAAAATAAATAATAATAATAATAACAGTAATAAATTAAAAAAATTGATCAGAAGAGTAGCAGTAATTCATTTCAATAAAAAATATTTCTGTAAATAAAAATAAAACTCAATTTTTTACTGCTAAAAATAATAAAAAACCGATTGTAAATAAACGGGTTGAAGGCCATAAATTAGCCAAGTTCTATTCAGCGAATTTATGTAAAAAATTTAACTATCATCGGATTTTTTGTCCACACCCGAAAATTTTAATAGATTATTTATTTTTTGAATTTACGAGTCGGTTTATTTTTGGGCGGTGTATTGAATGAAAGTAGTTGTCATGTGCTCGAGATTATTGCATGCTATAACGAATCCTACAGCTAATATAACGAAGCGTATGCAAATGTGGATGTAAAAACGCAGTTTTTAGTCGCATAGTCCTATTATATATATCCGCGATACGACTCTACTGCTGCGGCACCAGTATTAGTGGACTGTTTAGTATTTAGAGCTGTTATATGTTGTGTATATGCTACACACATTCTTAATATACACTGTGGTGTGTATGGTGTCCATATTCACACGTGCATGCTGAACAAGAGTATACACAATACATGGATGTTGTTTATTGTAAGTCTCATACGTGCATTTATTGTGTGCATTCTCTTTTGTTCCGCATTAAGCTATTGTGGATTGTAGATGCTAAAGAATGCTCAGAGTCATACGATACCAGATGTTTATTCAATTGTCCAGCTCTTCACTTTTAATTCCTGCTTTTTTTTAATCGTCAAAATAATAATAACATTTATAATGCACGTAATTAAGCTTAATTGAAATTTAATGTATCTTTTAATTAAAAAGCGTGTTAAAATGACGTTAATATCTGATATTGTTCCTTGAAACTTTAATTATATTAACACAGAAAATCCAAATATATTTCATTAATATCATTGATAATTATCAATTATAATTTTTAATCAATTAATTCAATTTATTATTTTGAAAGCTTTCGAATTAATAATAGTTAATTATATCCACTGCGACTAACAAGCATCAATTAATTAATATATTTTCAATCAATATTAATCAATTATATAATCACTCTTTTTCAAAAGATTAGAATTAATATTGTAAAAATTCAATGAAAAACCGGACTCAAAATTGAGTACTTAAGTAGAATTTTAATCAGTGTATACTGAATGTTTCAATTCATAAAATAAAGAATGAGCTTTGGGTACTTACTCTTACAATTTCCAAAAATCGTTTATCTAATAAAACGAAATAGCATAGAAACTAATATAATATATGTACGAATAATTTTAATACACAAGTGTGAAGTTTACGAAGCGTCAACCGAGTGTACCAATTCACACTGGTGTATTATAATTATTCGTACATACTAACTCAAATAGTTTTAGTAACACATGTTCAAAGAATCACCCCGTAATGTTTCTGCAGAAAGCAGCTTCAATTCCGCGGGCGTTCTATTCAGAAATTGAATTTTGCGTATTCACTCAGTGGTATGCATTTTATCAATAGTAATGATCATGATTATTATTATTATATTAATTATTATAAGTATGAAAATGTTATATGGTTTTGTTGTATCTAGGATTAAATTTAAATCCAAAAATCTTTTACCAAACTCTGCGTCGACACAAACTGCATATTTTCATGATGCATATGAATGCACAGGAAATAATTGTGACTTATATATCTCATACGTATGAACGTTCCCATTAGTAAACGTCGTAATTTTCAGGTAGTGTTATAGAATTGTCAAAAAAACAGTTCAAATATTTTTATTACTTTTTTATTTAAAACTAATTAAATAATTTTACTATGTGTAAAATTTTATTTTATAATTTAGGAAGAAAATTTTGAAATGTTTCAGTTTTTGGATTTCTCATAGATCGATTTTCTTAATTTTTTTTTTTTCAAAGCAATTTTTGCACAATGAAATTTATTAAATAAATACACAGAATGTCTCTGTACAAAGTAAATATGAAGTATGTGTTGTTTTACTATTATTAAGACTATTGCTTGAGCGGATCACATGAAGCTAAGGTTTACTAATGAGAACTACAATTAAACAAAACCAACATATAAAGTAATTGAACTAATTAAAAAATTTGAAATTATTTACGAATAATGGTAACCAGAATAAATAATGGTAACCAGAATAAAATTTTTATGAAATTTCGGTACTGCAAATTATGTAAATTTTCTTTATTACGGAATAATTATTTCACTTTATTTAATCAAGATAATTGAGTCATACGTTTGATGGCGATGAGTAAACTTTGAAAATTCAGAGTAATTCATGATTTTACTGCTTACGAAAATTACGTCAAGAACGACGAGTGATAATGATTGTCGTAATAAACGTATAATGATATATTTGCATCCCTACTATGCCGTAAGTATAAGTATATAAAATGAGTTTCACCCAAATTATGCAGCATCATTATTTATCCACCGCAAAAAGCACTCTTATTATCAGAGTCTAATATCACGAGTGTTTTTTCTACAGCGAAGATGTAATAAGGTGGTGAAATTATTTGGTGGTGTTGTTACTTGATTGTGTTTAATTAGGGTAGACTTGTAATTGGGTAGGGCTATTTATTGGTAGGAATGTTATGGTAGAGTTCGCTAGGGTAGAGTTGTTATTT
The DNA here is from genome assembly GCF_020080835.1 of Cotesia glomerata. Lineage (NCBI taxonomy): Eukaryota > Metazoa > Arthropoda > Insecta > Hymenoptera > Braconidae > Cotesia > Cotesia glomerata. The sequence goes on from NC_058158.1 coordinate 32,366,776, forward strand.
GGTGGATATCGGGCCGTTTACGCCAGGGATATTAATGACCCTTTGACCATTATTTTACAGTACGGTAAATTTTAGATTATACACTATGACCATGATGATTGACAATAATTATCGACGATAACTATCACCCACAGGATGATAATAATTATCAGAATTAATAATTTAAACAGTCGCAATTATTAAAATTGTCATTTAAAGTGTTATGAACTGAAATCGAAAGTTTAAATTTGAAAAATGAAACCACCAGTTTGATAAATGAAACCCTTTAAAATTATACCTTATCACTAGTCTAAAAAGCCAGAGCCCGGAAATCATAGGTCTGGAGGCCAAAAGACCCTCTTGCAGCCATTCATTCATTTTAATGCATCGGAGTTGGAAAATTAAATTCTTTAGTCATTCCTAACTAGAATATTAATAAGTTTAAAGTCACTTTCTTTTATTTTTTCTATTATAATGCTTCAAAAGACTTTAATTTCCATTTTTTTTATACTAATGTTCATCTCACTCGACACGATTAATTATCATTAAAAAAAATTTGAATAAAATAGTTTTTAATGAAATTAAATCCTCTGAATGTTACTTTTTATGAGAGTTCATAAATCGTCTTAAATCGCTCATTTCCGAAAATGCCATGGTCTATATAATAACAAGTTCCCTGATTAAAAAAAAGTATTGAGACAAAGAAAAAAGTATTGGTTTTCCAGTCAATCCAATACTTTTCAATAATTTTGTCTTTGTCTTAATACTTTTTTTTATTCAGGGTTTGTTCTTTTAGTTTTGGTTTTCACTCTACTTTGGTCTACTAATTATTATCTACTTTAGCAAATTGATACAATTTTTAAAATAAAAAACTAACTGTCCTAAAATTATATCCAGTATAATAGTAAATTCATTAACAACTTTTATTAAATTTATATATCCAACTATAATTAATATAGACGATTTTTTTATCTAATGATGATTAAACCATTACTTTCAACTGATGGCACTATTGACTGATATTTAAATTATTCCTTTTAATATGATTTCTATAAAATATTTATGATTGATATATTAAAATATTTGCGAAATAAATTTTTGGAAATTTATACTAATTTTTGCAACTAAAATTTTTAAATGTTTTCTATTGGCTCTTTGATAAATAGAGTAGTAACTCACCTTATCATTACTCGGTAACGTAGATCAGCTGCTTTTAGAAATCTGCCCGACTAATTGTAATCAAAATAATTATTCGCATATTAAAAATATAAAATCATATGATAAATTTGTTTATTATAAAAATTTTCTCTTTGATCGCTTATTAGTAAAGTCTAAATCTTTAATAAAAATAAGACATAGTTATCTAGCTTTTGATAGTTTCCTCTCGGCATTTGAAGCTTCTCGAGACTCAATTAATTGATTCTTGATATTTTGTGCTTCTTCTAATTCATGAGTCGAAGAGATATGATTAAGTTCTCCGTAATTATTTTTGGGTGTTGTTTTCGTAGAAGTATTTCCGTCAATCAGTCGTGTCTGAATAAATCAAAGAGGATTTTAATTGATGCATTAGCTAAATTGATATCGACGGTACTCTAACGCAAGCTCATATGTATTTCGAAAGTCCATATATTTTTAGAGATCAATAATATTTTATTTGGATAGTTTAGTTTTTTGAAAAGAAAAAAAAAATTTGGTTTGAAATTATTTAAATAATTTTGGAATATGAAAACAATTATTGAAAATTTCTTAAAAATTTCTTAATTATTAAAAATTACGATAATGCGTTAAAGTACTGTTGATACAAAGAAATCAGTATCAAATTTATAGAAACAAATGTTATAACTTAGACAATTAAAAAAAATTAATAGAGCAAAACGCATAAAAATTACGTGAGATTCATCAGAACAGTCCTGCATCTTCACCATCGAACCATTACACAAATTGCAACATACGACAATGGGAAAGGTTAAAAAAAATGTCAAGTTGAGGAAAAATTCCAGCTTTCTACCAAAAAAAATTTTACCCCAATGTAATAAATAACAATATGAATGACTCATAGTCGACAGTTATAGTTAATAGTTATCATAGTTAATTTATAAGAAAAAATTTATTACCTACTACAGATGCGAATAGTTTGCGGTCGATCCGATTTGCGAAATATATCTATACTTCTACCGGAATCCCGAGATGAAATATCCTCTTCTGCACAACTGCCGTTCACCAGAACATTCAAACCCCATTGACTAACTCCGGGTATGCAGAATCCAATAATCCACTTTAAGATACCTGTAAATTATTGTCTATTGTCGAATATTATCTTTTGATATATTATTGTAAGCTATGGTTATAACTTATGGGATATGAGATATAAAGTTACCCAACAAGAGTAAAAGCGCAATAGTCAGGGAAGTGTAGACCAAAATAGCTTCCGAAAGATTCATCAGTTATTGAAGATAAAATTTTTATTGTAGCTTTCAAATGCCGATTTCAGTCGATAGACAGAGTGTTACCATTTGATGTAATCTTATGATTATAAAATATTAAAAAATTCAGGATTCACTATTAAATATTGCGGTGGAAGATATTAATATAAATATGATGAATGCTTCCTTGCTAAAAAACTGTTAGACATGTTTGAGGTTACTCTACTTTATTCAAAACAATTGATTGTATAAATAGTTATTTTCACATGATGTAAATCAACTGAAAGAGCAAAAGTTTATTCAAATATAATATTTTAATATTCTATATAATATCATTAAAGTTTGTTTTTCTGGGAGTGAAATATTTGTTGAAAAGCTGGTTAGGCAAAAGTTTTTAAAAGGTTTTTAATTTATTAAAGCGAATAGAAGTCATTTTTGATGCTGCATAAATTTTTCGAGGATGTTTTATTTTTTTTTTTCAGTATTTTTTTTATGAAAAAATGTCTGTTACAATCGTAGGGTGGTGAGTACCGTAGATACTGACAAGCACCGACAATAAATCTTTTGCCATTTAAATCCTGGGTTTGAAATGCCGCTAGTTGTAAGAACATTCGAGATAATAGAAAGGTTGAAGGATTTTTTGAGATAATGCTGATGATAAAAAAATATAGAATATTGTTGTACATAATTTGACTTTTTTATCAATTTTTTTTATCCTAGAAAGTTAAAATAAAATTTGATAAACAGTATAAAGATAAAATTGGAAAATAAGAAACATTAAATTAAACACAATATAACCATTCGAATTTAATTAGAGATTGAGATTACCAATTATTAATTGAACTCTTCAAGATTTTTTTTAGTTCATACATTGATAGAAAAATTATTTTGGTTCAAGAAAAAAAATTTTAGCCCAAGAAAATTATTTTAAAAAGTGAAGTAAGTACATATTATAAAATAATTATTTAGTCACGAATTTCCTAACACTTGATTCAGTTCACAAAATCTAAGCTCTAACATTGACCAATGCCGAGAAATTTGGCACGAGGATTCGACCATTTTGTTTATATAGAATAATTAAAGACGACTTAAACTGTAAACCTCTTAAGGATTTTTTTTTTTTACTTTATTTAGTCTTTTTTGTAAATAATACTAGACGAGATATATTTGTGTATATATATTAGGGTGTCCGTTATTTATCAAGTTGATTTTTTTTTCGTTGACGCCCCCTGGATTTTTAGTTCTTGACCTAAAAAAAAATATCCTATGTAAATAAGCTCTTTATTACCAAATTAAACCTTGCCCCAATCGAGTTACATTTCCCATTTAAATAACATGGGAATTTGCAACTTTTTGTTATTAATTTTTTTCCACTAAAACAAATGCCACTACGACTATTATCGATGCATATTCTGATAGAAAATTAAATGCTTTACAAAAAAATTCTCTTATAATTTTTCGACAAAATCATTCCTTCAAGAGTTATTCGTAGTTTAAGTTATGTTTATAGTGATTATCATCGTTTTTCAGTCTTGCTATAAAATTTCATGTGTTATAATCATTTATTTCATCTATAAATGTTCCAAAAATTTGATAAAAAAGATTTATAGTTACCGTAACATTAACAATATTGTTAATGTTACGATGTATTGAATACATTCTTGATAATATAGCCGCATATTTGTATTTTTTCTGTCTCTAATCACATTTATTTGTTAAGCAATTTTTAGTCGCATTATGATAAGTATTTTTGTTTTCATGAATAATTTGCACTAAATATTGTTTTTGTTCTATTTCATGACTTAAAATGTTGATATATTCTTGAATTAATTGAAGCGCTCTTTCAACTACATCGTTAACAACCCATGTAGGAAAGTATGGCGGGCCCAGGCTTGGCCCAACTATGGACAACTCTGGGCAAGGCTTGTAAACCAGAGTTGGCCCAGTCTTGGTTTAAGTCTGGAATGTTAACGCTGGCCCAAGCCTGGTTACCAGGACTGGCCCATGCCTGGCTACCAGGACTGGCCCATGCTATTTGATAAATAATGAATTATTTAAGGTTTCATTTTTTTATTTTAATTTTTAAGTAGAGCTAACGCAAATTTAGAGAATTTGACTGTTTATTTAGACCTAAATTCTACTAATTATAGAAATAACGTGAAAATAACATTTGCCTTAACCGAGATTTGAACCCAAGCCGCACGCTTGCCAGACCGATAACTAACCTCTGCGGCGTACGACCGATAAGTTGATTCACATCTCATCATTCACATAAAATAAATTTATATGATGACGAAGTGTGACGGTTTATATTATTTATATAATTTATGTTATTTAATATTATATTTTGATGAAAATCAACTGTTTTTTACAAATGTTTATTACTCAAAAAAATGCAAGAGTTAAGTTCTTATATAACTTTAGACTTTGTACATTGTTCTGTATATTTTCTTAACACTTTATTGGAAATTTTAATGTTAAAAATTATCAATATTAAAAATTCAACTGTAAATTATTATATTTTAATTTTTTTAAGACCATATCAATTTTGACGATACGTAATTATATTGGTTCAATAATAAATTTTCAATTTTAGCATTTGCTAACAAATATTCGTTAAACAATAAATATTTACTGTTTAAAATTCTATTACTTGATGATTAATTAACTTTGGATTTTCCATTGAATGGCCAAGGCTAGGTAACCCAATTCTGGCTTAAGTATGGGTTGCCATTCAACGGCCATGGCTAGGCTTCCCAGCCTTGGCCCAGGCTCGGGTAATCATTGGACTAGCCAAGGCTTGGTTGCCCAGTCTTGGCCCAAGGCTGGGGTTCTCTTACCTCGGCCATTCTATGGCGAACCAGTCTTGGCCCAACGCTGGGTCCTCTTGCTTTGGCCATTCTATGGCAAACCAGTGTTGGCTCAGGCTCAAATAATCATAGGGCCGGCCGAGGCTTAGTTGCCCAGTCTTGGCCCAGGCTCGGGTAATCATTGGGTTGGCCAAGGCTGATTACCCAGTCTTGGCCCAAGCATGGGTCAATATCGGTGCACCAAGCTTGGTTGCCCAGTACTGGGCCAGGCACGGCCCCGTCAATCAACTCTGGCAGTTCCTACATGGGAACTTGTAGATTATTAACGATGTGTAATCCTTCCAAACAATCATTATTGGTGGTCCATGTCTCAAAGTTAACCTCTTGGAAATTTTTATTTATGTTGAATCGAACAAAAAATTTAATTGAATTTGAATTGATAAAAATCAATTTATTTAACAAAAAAATCAATGTTTTTTGTAACTTCCCGCTAAGAAAATAGAAAATTTTCAAAAATCGGGAAGTTATTTTTTTGTAAATTGATAATTTCATTATCTGAATTAACTTTATAGCGTTTAAGGGGAATGAAAATCGAAATTTTCATCACATTTTAATGGCTTTAATCATTTGTCGTTTTACGTGAAGTGATATATTTGGATCAATAAAAGCCAAAGCAAATTTTTCACCAGTTAAATACCACAGATGGTTTTTGAATTTGTGCAATACTGCCTCAGAAATTTTCTTATTAGTTGTCCTGTATTGATACACATTCTTCATATAATTTAAATCTTGATATGAAGTTGATGCTGCAAGAGGTGTCACAAACCAAAATTACACATAAACAAATACCATGAATGAACAAATATCCAAAAGATTTTGTTGCGCTTCAAGATCTAACTTGAAAATGAATCGCTTTTGACATCCAACGTGCATGGTGAAATGCACCTGGCTTGTAAAATTTGATCTGATCAGCACTCTAATAATGCGACTAAAAATTGCTTAACGAATAAACGTGAATAAAGACAGAAAAAATACAAATAATTATTTGTAAAATGGCTTAAGCGGCAATATTATTAAAATTGTATTCAATACATCGTATTGTTAACGTTACAGTAACTATTAATCTTTTTAATAAAATTTTTGGAACATTTATAGGTGAAATAAATGATTATAACACATAAAACTTGATAGCAAGACTGAAAAACTATGATAATAACTATAAACACAACAAGTCAAGAACTGAAAATCTAGGGGGCATCAGCGAAAAAAAAAATCAACTTGGTAAATAACGGACACCCTAATATATATAGACAAGTATGTCTGTGTACTATATGATGAAAACTCTTGACAAGTTGGTTTTATTATAGAGTAATACAATGGGAATACCAATACAATAACCCGACTTGGATCTATAGTGTACAGTGTGGCTTCATTGAACTCTTTGCCATTTATATCTACGTTCTATAAAATCTTTCTTACATTAATATTATTTGAGTCAGATATGAAATAATATCACTGAGATTGTTGTTTCACTGCAATGGTCTTCGGTATGATATTGAATTTTATATATATTAGAGCTAGTCAAATATTTACGTTTTAAAGATGTAATCATCTTGTTGGATTGAGCAACTCGCAAAATAATAAACCGTTCTTACGTTATAAAATGAATAGACTCTTGTGATAAATACGGAGACAAGAGATTAATTTCTTATGTAGAGAGTAATAGAAGTTACTTCATATTTGATCATCCTTAAGTTTCTTACGTTTGCTTATGTCATCCAAAAAAACTTTCTAAAAAAAAATTATAAATAAGTAATTCGATCATTTTATGTCTTGAATTAGCTGTTATTTATTTTGTATTACTCATGCGAGAAAAGTAGTATCTTGGCGCTCGCTGTTGCGGTTGAAAAAGAGCTGTTTGCCCATTTTAAAATTACGCATGAGTTTTTTCATAAATGAAACCGTTATTTAAGTACGACAAGTTTACTTGTCGCACGCAAATTATTCTTGGCGCACTCAAACTATCCTTGTCGCATGCAATTGACTGTGAAAATTGCTAAAATTAAAATAAATAAAAAAAAAACACAATCTAACTGTCAATATTAAAGAAGTGAGGTTGACATTACAAAGTTCATACTTTTAACAAAAGTAAAAATAATTAATTAATATTGAGCTAATTGTGATAAAAATTAATTGAGCAGAAATTTGATCATTTTAATAATTTTTGTAAAAAATAAATTATGACAAAAAAAAATTTTTTTTAAAATTGACATGTAGGAATTTTATAAAATAAAAAATGCAATTTTTTATGAATAATTTTTTGGAACAAATTTGTTTTTTTAAGAAGATTAAAAAATTGTAGTGACAGCTAAATTTAATGTGTTGATTGTTTCAATGTGTAAATTTATTTTTTGTTAATTAATATTAGTGACTTTGCATTTATTATGTGATATATATTTGTTTCTTTATTAACTTTTTATTTGTTTTTATGGACTGGGGGGGGGGCTCCACCCCCCGACCCCCCGCCGGGGCTTCGCCCCTGGACCTCAATTTTGTACCCACATCTATCGCCGCATTTGTAATACAAAATAGTATGTGCAACTCGTGCGACGTTGTCGCACTTGTTGCACAATATACTATTTTATTACTCATGCGGGATAAGTAGTATCTGAGCGCTCGCTGTTGCGGTTGAAAAAGAGCTGTTTGCCCATTTTAAAATTATGCGTGAGTTTTTTCGCAAATTAAACTGTTATTTGAGTGCGACAAGTTTACTGATCCGGTTAATGAAGCAGCAGTGGAAACACCGATAGATATTGGAATAACAGACAAAGAAAATGTTGATTTTGAAATTTTAGATGCGATCCCATCAAAAAACTTAAAAAATTTAAATATCACATTTTCAAATTGTTCAAATTTGACAATTTATTTTAACGAAAGTAAAAAAAACTAATATTGAGCAGTTTAATTTTGTGTTGATTGTTTCAAATAAATTTAAACTATGTTAATTATTATTAATTCATTTGTATTTATTATTCAAAATATATTTACTTCTTTTTTTTTTAATTTTTTATTTGTTTTTAGGGACCCTTCACCGGGGCTTTGCCTCTGGACCCCGTTATTTGTGCCCATATATCACCGCATTTGTAATAAAAAATAGTATGTGCAACCCGTGCTATGTTGTCGATTGCTCACACCTTATCGCCACACTCGACAACTTATCGCACTAGTTGCACAATATACTATTTCACTAAAAAAAATTGGTTTCTAATTTAAAATAATACTAGCAACCCGCAGTCACTATCATTGTACATTCGGATAATAAAACTTGTCCCGAAAAAGAACAAACAAAAGCAGCTGATTAGAACCAAAAATCAAAGTGGAAAAAAGCAAATATAATTGCTAAAGTGAGATCATTAATAAAGTAAATTTTTGTTTGTAATCCTTTCTGGATTAAACTATAAATTGATAACTCTATAAACATATTATATCGATACATTGCTTATAACTTTAAAATAAATTGAGAAATTTATGAAAGTTACAAATTAGAGTTAAAACCTTAATTATTTATAATTATATCTGTTAAAAATTAAAATGAGATATTTAATAGTTTTAAAATATAATTACTTAAAATGTTAACTCAGTATTTGAGTAGCTTCAATTTCGCCGAAGGGGTCGTAACACGCGACCGAGTTGTTTATACCTACGATGAAAATAAATAACAGCATTCTGTTCGGCAATGAAAAATTTATGAGGCAAATACGGAATCCAATTAAACTTTTGATTTTTCCGAAAGAATTTATGTTCAGCTGTGAGAGGATTTTATTTTATTGTTTGTCTGGTAATTTAAAAAATAATAAAATATTTAAATCCAATTTTTTATTGCAATGACATCCCACACTGAAATAATATATATATATACGCTAGGGTGTCCGTTATTCCCAAGTTGACTTTTTTTTCGTGATCGCCCCCTGGATTTTTAGTTTTTGACCTAAAAAAAAATATCTTACCCAAATAAGCTCTTAATTACCAAATTGAATCGTGCCGAAGTCGACTTACATTTCCCATTTAAATAACATGGGAATTTGGAACTTTTTGCAATTATTTTTTTTTCTTCAAAAAAAATGTCACCACGATTATGATCAGTGCATATTCTGATGAGAAATTGAATGCTCTACAAAAAAGTTCTCTTATAATTTTTCGATAAAATCATTCCTTTAGAAGTTATTTGTGGTTAAAGTTGTGTTTATAGTTATTATCATAGTTTTGCAGTCTTGCTGTAAAGTTTTTTGTGTTATAATCATTTATTTTATCTATAAATGTTCCAAAAATTTTATCAAAATGATTAATAGTTACAGTAACGTTAACAATACGATGTATTGAATACATTTTTAATAATATTGCCGCTTATTTGTATTTTTTCTGTCTCTATTTACATTTATTTGTTAAGCAATATTTATGTCGCATTATGATAAGTATTCATGAATTTGTTTATTCTTGTTTTCATGAATAATTTGCACTAAATATTGTTTTTGTTCTTTTTTATGCGTTAAATTGTTGATGTATTTTTGAGTTCATCGAAGCGCTCTTTCGGCTACATCGTTTACAATTGTAGATTATTAACAATGCCTAATCCTTCCGAACAATCATTATTGGTGGCTCATGTCTCAAAATTTTGAATTAATAAAAATTAATTTATTTAAGAAATAAATCAATATCTTTTTTTTTTTGAATTGATAATTTCATTATCTGCATTAACTATATAGCGTTCAGGGGGAATCAAAATCGAAATTTTCATCACATTTTAATAATTTAACGTAGTTGGATCCTGCAAGACATATTTCAAGAAAATTATGAAATTTTTTTTATTGAAAGATAATTATATTAATGATTCACCACCAAAATTTCAGATCAATTCACCACATTGTTTTTAAGCAATGAATTTTCGAAATTGCAACATTTACACGCAAAGGTATAGAAAGATGGTGAAGTTATATAACTTTTATATGTGAAGTTATATACTATAGTATGAAGTTATATACTATAGTATGAAATTATTTGCATTACTCGAGTGGTATGGAAGATTTCATACTAACTTTACCATCTCTCTATACCTCTGCGTATAAATGATGCAATTTCGAAAATTAATTTCTCAAAAACGGTGAGGTGAATCGATCTGAAATTTTGGTAGTGAATTGTTAATATATTTATCTTTCGATAAAAAAAATTTCATAATTTTCTTGGAATATGTCTTGCAGAACCCAACTGTCTTAATCATTTTTCGTTTTACGTGAAGTTATATATTTGAATCGAAAAAAGTCAAATCAGCTTTTTCACCAGTTAAACACCACAGATGGTTTTTGAATTTGTGCAATACTGCCTTAGAAATTTTCTTAACGGTCGTCCTGTAATGATACAGTCTTTATATAATTTATATCTTGGTATAGAGCTGATGCTGCAAAAGGTGCCAAAAACCAAAATGATACATAAATAAATACTGTGAATGAACAAATATCCAAAAGATTTTTTTGCGTTTCAAGATCTAACTCGAAAATGTCCCGAAAAATATATATTTTCAGCGAATAAATCGCTTTTGACATCTAGCGTGCATGGTGAAATGCAACTGGTTTATAAAATTTGATTTCATTGGCACTCTAATAATGCAACTAAAAATTGCTTAACAAATAAATGTGAATAGAGACAGAAAAATACAAATAAGCGGCAATATTATTAAAAATGTATTCAATACATCGTATTGTTAACGTTACTATAACTATTAATCATTTTGATAAAATTTTTGGAACATTTATAGATAAAATAAATTATTATAACACAAAAAACTTTATAGCAAGACTGCAAAACTATGATAATAACTATAAACACAACTTTAACCACAAATAACTTCTAAAGGAATGATTTTATCGAAAAATTATAAGAGAACTTTTTTGTAGAGCATTCAATTTCTCATCAGAATATGCACCGATCATAATCGTGGTGACATTTTTTTTGAAGAAAAAAAATAATTGCAAAAAGTTCCAAATTCCCATGTTATTTAAATGGGAAATGTAACTCGACTTCGGCACGGTTCAATTTAGTAATTAAGAGCTTATTTGTGTAAGATATTTTTTTTTAGGCCAAGAACTAAAAATCAAGGGGGTGATCGCGAAAAAAAAATCAACTTGGGGAATAACGGACACCCTAATATACGCATATATGCTGACAAAAATACATATACGTCGCACATATAAAATATATACGCCACATACTTTTTTTTGCCCCCGTATATGCGGCGTATATTTTTTTTCAGTACGGGATTATTCTCAAAACATTAAAAAAAAATTTTTTTTCAACTTTGCTTCCGTGCAAAAGAACTTAGTTAAAAACCCACGGAAGAAATTAGTTTAAGTATTAAATTAATTCTATAATGCCAGTAGAAACTTCGATAAAAATGAAGTTTTATTTAATTTTTTTTTACTATAAAAATTTAATATGCATTGAAAATTATTACTAAAGAAGTACAAAGATTAAAACTTGTTTATTATATATTTATTAACATTTCTTTTTTAACAGGAATAAGTTAGCGTTTATTATACCGTCAAAGTTCTAAAATATGAAGATTATATTTTTAATTAAAAAGTAAAAATTAGATATTTATAGTTAGTTTCTAGCTTGAGGGTTTGTTACACAAGAAACTCCTTTAACTCTGTTAATTTAATACATTATTTTAAGCTGATAAGTGTAAGAGGAATAGGAAAAGCTTTTATAATGGTAATAATACTCTTTATAATTAAAAAAAAAAAGCTATCACAGTAACGGGAATTAGACTAATTAATTTATATTTTCCGGCCATTAGGAATGATCATTAGTCCTTTGAATTATTTAATACCAAAATAATGAACAATTTATTTATAATCCGATTTTAATATAAAGGTTTGATGGATTATTTTTCTAAAAGTATAGTAAGTTTTTTATTTTTAGCCACGTAAAAAGTTGTTTGTGAATATTTGATAATTTAGTATTTTTATTTTCTGATCTTTGAAATTTTTTTTTTTCTATTCAAAGTGGAAGAAAATTTTGCCTTAAAAATTTGATTTTAAATGAATTCATCTGAAAAATTTCATTGATAAAAAATAAAAATTTATCAAAGAATTTTTATTTAATAATAAAAAAATTAATTTATTTGAATTATAATAAAGTTACAAAAGTTTAAATAATTTATTGCATTACTTTTACAACTTATAATTACAATAAAACAATAATTTTTTAATGAATAAATTTTTAAAGATTTATATTAATAGACAACTCAAAAAAAAAGGAAACAGAAATAAAAGTGTGAATTCATAAATATTAAATTTAAAAATGAATATTAATAATCACAATTATTGCGCTGGCGCGTTAAAACTAAAAGGAACTATCACTCTCTCTCACCACTACAATACAAAACGTTCTCTCCACGCCGAATCAATATGGCGTATGACGTCACGGAATCGGTTTTCCTGTAGATGTTGCGCGCGAACAAGTAGAAGGACTCGATTCTAGTCGGACTAGACCCCTAGGTACAGTAGAACTTAGCCGTAGGGGGTGGTCGTTGTCAAAACTGTAGTCGTAGTACAAAATACATAGTGCGAAATAGTTACAATGGTGGTAGTGTTCAGAGGTGTGTGATGCCGGATTTGTCGTACCTGCATTGCCAATACCATACACCGCGCAAGTTTAACCACCAGCACGGGTACATATCACTCACACATCCCTATACATATACATACACTCGTACAAAACGTGAGCAGAGGGTTGGCAAGCTTGTTACCGACTGTCAGAGGAGCCAAGGCACACTAGCAGTCAGATTCGAACGAGCATGAAGAAAACACGCGTCTATTTTGACGCGATCCACGATGACACTTGTGTTACCACTGACCTTGCTCCGTATCATTCATCAACAACAATTAATAACAACTTTATTGATTCTCAGAGAAGAGAAACAAAGCTAGATAATTCGAGACCGTTTTTTAATCAACATTCTAACTCGTCTTGTTTTTATTTAAATGAGTATCATCCTAATTGTAAAATGCGCGTTTACAGTAATAAAAAATACAATCAGTTATTTAATTACTTCAATTTAATAACGATTTTTGGTTTGGTGGTTTTTGGTTTCCAAACAGTAAATGCTAAGCCAGAGGTATTCACAAATGCATTTTTGGTAAAGATGAAACAACCTCTTGTTAGACATCTAGCTGATCAAGTTGCTCAGCGAAATGGATTTGTTAATTTTGGTCCGGTAAGTTTTTTTACTTCTCATTTATTTATAAACTATTATTAATCTTTCATATTTGTCTTTTTATTAGTGTAATTAATGTATCTACGGTGCATATGTTGTGTATGAAGTGAAAGAGTTTCCGTAGTTACGGTTTGGACAAACACAGCTGTTATAAACATAGTCACTTTCTATTGTATACAGAATAAGAAAAGTTTTTAATTAAATTCGTTTCTTTTTAAATAAAAGTTTTGTATATTAGTTTAAGCAAATGAAAATATTCAATAAATTTAACTGGATGTTTAGAATTCTAAACAATTCATGGAATAAAATGTTTCCTTTATTTTTTATTGGAAAAAAGTATAATCATTGGAAATAAGTATTGGTTTCTTTTATTTTTCTCTAAAAGCTGTCAATTGGAGGTGTTTCTCATTTACATTCTTTTTGTATTGAAGATATTATGCAATTTCATTTATATTCCAAGAATCACATAACTTTATTGTTTTAGACATGATTAAATTTTCAAAGCCTCGATTTTTATAGTATAAAATTCAAATAAATTTTTTTGAAGTCGTTTATAATTATGAGTGACAATGTTTTTATTTTTTTTTAATTTAAAAATTTTGTAATAAATTTCAATTATTAGTAAGTTAAAAAATATTTAAAGAATTCGTTTTTTTTTAAATTGTAAAAATTTCAGAAAGTAACAAAATTTATAAATAATTATTAAAGTCACTTAGAAATATGAATCGATATTATTCAGCTTAGATTGTTGTTTAAAAGCAATCCAAGTAATGTTTAGCTTGAACATATTCGAACTATGAGCATTATCTTAAAGAGCATTTTACTTCTTTTCATTCTAAGAATGTTTGGCATTGACCATAGACAACTATTCTAAGCTAAGCGTAATAGCAGGTAATTTATCCAGATAATCTCGAGTAGTTTATTTTATGATATCAAAACCAGAAATACTTAGAGAAAATTACTTGATAAAATGTCATGAGCTCGATACCAATTTTAGCTTATATCTTTGCTCACCACTCCACTTAAAATACTTTTTCTCTTTAGCATCTCTGGCAATTTACTGGACTATCACGCAATGAATATAAACAATTTTATTATAGTATTAACATAAACAGTGTTTAGATTTTTTCATTTACATTCACAATTTGTAAAGTTTTACTTCATTTTTAATTAAAACTTTACCAGCTTCTGAGACGTAAAACATTTTTATCATCATAACAAAACAAGTTTATGTTAATATACATTACAATGTTTGATGTCATGTAATTTTTGTAAAATAATAATTATAGTTTATTATTGTCCGAGTTTAATAAATCGATTCTATTAATAATGAATAATGATAATAATATCATTACATATTGTGGTGGAAATGTAATTTATTAGCTTAATTAAACTCTAAATACATATCAATTTGAATGATAGTTTCATTATGTATTTATTAAGTTATCAAAGTTTGGATGAATAATTGTCTACACATAAGTCATAATAATAACATTAATGTTCACAGCTTGGGAATATTTTTTTTTTTCAAAGCGTGGGATAAAATATTCGCTTTGTTGAAGTTACTAGATTTCTTTTTTATTCTTTTTGGAATTTAATCAATAATAAATTATAGAAGTAAAACCAATCGATAATAAATATCGAATAAATAACTCTTTTAAAACGATCATCTTGTATTCTGGGTTTACTTTTTTTTCTATTTGATCAGAATAAATTTTTCCACAAATATAAACTAAAGAAATAAATAATGATATAACCAAAGAATTGTTTTCATGATAATAAAAAATGATCCGTTATATGGAAAAATTCCATTTAGACATTATGAGGGTGAATCCCAAAACCCCAAGAGCCAATTTTGATAACAGAAATATGATTTTCTATAACTTGTTCTTAATAACTTGAAAAATCTTTTCGCTGTACGAAAAAAAAATATCAAAATATAATATTTATTGTGTTTTTAACGTGCAATATTTACCACTAGTATTTAAAAACAAATCAATAGCTGAAACATTGTTTATTTAAGATTAAGTGGTTGTTGAAGTAAATAAAAGTAGGTCAATAGACCAGCATCCATGCACATTTCGGAAGTACATTTAAGAAAATAATCATAGTAATAAATTCCAAAAATTATAAATTTTTAGTAGAAGTCAAGAATCAGGAGTATTCATTTATTAATTGATTTTTGAGAGTGGTATATTGTTACACTGATGAAAAAATAAACATTATTTAAAAAGAGAAATCTTGAACTAAAAAAACTTTTTTTTGAGACTTGACATACCTACATATAATTTTATGGTCCTAGGTAGTGTTGAAAATACCCGACGGTGGTTGCTAAATCATCTCCTTACAAGAGAATTAAGTTTGAGATGTTGAGTTTTAAAATAAGAATCATTTTTTTACTTTTTTTGAGAGCTTATCTGTCATTGATTTTTAGTTTGATCGACTTAACCAATCTTTTTTTTTTTTTTTTTTAACACATTTCAAGAATAAAACAATCGACGCATTGGGATGAATAACTTTTTCGTTATCATGAAAAGCCTAATACGAATATGAAAATTTTTTCACAGACAGTGAGTAGGAGTTAGAAGTAGAAAATTAAACGGTTATGAGTAATAGTAAAGGAACAAAAATACACTCTCGTAATCGAAAGTTATGAAAGCGTAGGATTTGATGCAAACAACAAGGTAAAAATAACACCACCCTTTCGGGTTAAACCTATCATATAGTTTTCTAGGGTATGATTTTCTTCAGATGAAGCTAAATAGTATATTGTGTGACTAGGGATGAAATAAAACGATTTCAGACCAGTGAAGTTGCCTGCCCGAGCGAAGCGAGGGCTGGCATCACTTGGTCTGAAATCGTGTTTCATCCCGCGTCACACATTATATTTTTCATATAAGTTGCATTAAAAATGCTAGTTTCAATGTCTGAAGCCAACCAGAACTAGATAGTTTCAGATGAACAGCGAAAATACCATTTTATTATGAAATTTATAATAAAATAGAAACTAATAGTTTATTTTTTACCAAACATTATTCGTAAATTGACAAGTTTTCTTTTATCATTCTTATTTATGCTTAGTAACAGAATTATAATATGTCAGTACAGTTAACGGTTAGAATGACAATTATAAAGGTATAAAATAAACAAACAATTGATAGGATTGAAAATAAAGCTGCAACTTCACCTCGCGGACAGAAAATCGTCATTTTCTGTCCGCCGGGAAGAAATAATTAATACCTGCCCGGCACAGTCGCATTGGTCTGAAATTGTCTAGTTTCGGTTGGCTCAACAGGCATTGAAACTCACATTTTCAATGCAGGTTATATGAAAAATAATTTGAAACCATCAATATAATCTGAAGAAATTATTTGAATGAAATGAGTTAGTTCATATGAATGTATCTTGATAAAATTGATAAATAAAAATAAAAATTGATTTTGAATAAAATGATATTGTTATTTAATAAGCGAAAAAATGAATAATTGTCATTAATTAAAGCTAATATGTTATTCGTTGGAATGTATAAATGACGAGGATAAGTTAACATGATCAAGTTTATTATAAATCATTGATAACACGTATTAATAGCTTATTTCTGCAAAGATTTAGTTTAAAGCAAACTTAGGCGGTAAATCACTGTAAAATTTTCAGTGTATAGATAAATTTGGGTAGTAAATTTGTCGAGCTGCAGAAATTAATGGTTATATCAGCTTTTAGTCCATCCTAAACTGTATTTATTGATGGCAATCTGCATTCGCTGGAAAATTTCCTCTCGATTGCTATAATTAATTGGTTATTATGAAGGAAAAATTATCTATGTAATTTTCGCAAACTTCAATTATCGGTTATTACTTGGATATAACTTTATTATGATCATTATTATTTTTATTTTTTTTTTTTTATGAAATCGTTTTATAAATGGAATAAATAATTCGTTTTAATACTGAAATAAACGGCAGCGGTTATTGTGGCTTCATTTGCAGGGAGCAATTAAAATTCTTAAATTAATTCGATGACAAGGGATTAAAACATTAAATGGAAGAAAACAATTGGAAAAATAAAATAGTAATTTTTTCATGAGAAACATCAAATTTTTATCGAATCAATGTGTTATTTCCCAAAGGAAATATTTAGCAAGCGCAAATAATTATTCGCGGAATTGGAGATAATTCAGTATACTGATTTGCGGTTGAGTGAAATCGAGTAATCAGTTCAAGAAGATAAATATTTAAGCTGACAAATTGATAAGATTGGTTAGGTGACTAGTAAACATAAATTCATTGATTCAAAAATAATCTAAATAATTTTCAATTGATTTTACGACATTTAAATCAGTTTTTTATAATAAAATTATATGGATTTTATTTTATTTTATGGTTTAGTAATATATCAAAGGATCTCAGCATTTCAAAAGAATTTTTTTACGCTTAGAAGTACATTCAAATAAAGTTAAATGTTTCACCTTTCAAAGATTGAAATAAAAAACCTGACTTCTTTTCAGCCTTTGAGTGCACAAAACAATGTTAAAATTATTTCAAAAGGTATTAAATTTTTTCAAATAAAAAAGATTTGAAAATTTTTTCCTGTTTTTCTGGTTAAGGTTATATTTTGGACTTAAAAAAATTATTTGTCACACAAAAGAGATAAATTTGAGTAGATAAACTTCTTGAATATTTAAACTATTTTTAGTATGTGAATGAAAATGTTGTTCTATCAGAGTTTTATTATTATTGTATATATGAAGAAAATTCATGCTGAATTCCTGAGGGGTTTTTGCATAAAAAGCTTGAGCTTATGAAACGATCATAAAGTTCGATGTGAATATTTGATGAACGCTCAATAAAGGCGTATTTTTACGTCCAAGTAGTGACTACTATTTTTAAAATCTTTATACAATATTCATACCGATATTCTTACTTCTCATGAAGCATAAAGTGTTATCACTGTTTTTTTATTTCCTGAAAAATTGAAGGATGCAATAAACAAAATGTTCTATATTTTTTTATTTTAAAAATCAAAATATATAAATGTTGAGTAGTTTGGAGGAGTAATAAATTAACTGTGAAACTAACAATTTGTTTAATGAATAATTGGAAATTAGTATCATAAGATTGTATTGATTAATAGGAAAGTTGAGCTTTACTGAAAAGTTTAGAGTTAAGTTGCGTCGCGTCATATAACTTAATACTCAATCGTCCAAAGTATCAGGTTGATATCTGCATACATGCGGGTCAGTCTCTTAATACCTAGTATCTCAAAATACGTGTCTGGTAAGGTCAGTAACCTGAGTTTGCTAATTTTTAATTTTGCATAGTTAATTGTCCTCAAGTAAACTTTCATGAATATATTTATCGATTTATAATTTGTTGAGAAATTTGTTTGAAGAAGCTTTGTAGCTCTGACTCGTGTTCTTCCGTCACAAAGTTTAATAAATAAAAAAAAAAAGAAATTGAAGCTTCAGATTTATGAATGAATAATCTTTCTGCATTATATATTTCATGTACTAAATAGCAAAAAATTAAATCCGGCTTAAAGAAATGCAAAAAGTATTATAGATGACCTTTTATTATCATGGCAAAATACACAGTAGATTTTTTTCTGAATGCTTACATGTTCTATGTCTACATATTTATATTATTACATTTGTTTCATTCCGTCTAGATTTTTTTCTATTGATTAAAAAAAAAACAGTATATCAGTTAATATTATACCTCACATTTATTTAAAATTTATGCCGACACATAAATTTACTCAGCTAGTTTGAAGAAATATGCTTTTTTTTTTTTTTTTAATCAGAAATTGAATTATTATTTTAATTAATAGAACAGATTCGTATAAGTCAGTGCGCTAATTACTTCGACTTATGTAATGGAATTGTACGATGACATTTACTTGGTAATGTAATTAATTTTAATTATAGGAGATAAATTTATTTGATTTTAATTAATTGAAAAAAAAATTGAGATGTATCTGATATTTATTAATTTTTTTTTATTAAAACGGAAATGAATTTTATTATTTATTTATTGTGTGGAAGTAATTTTCAAGTACATTTTCTTAGTGATTAGATTGTGCTGCGTAGGAGAGAAAAAAAAAGCTCGTGAGTAAAATCAATAGCGATACATGCGAGCTATGATAAATGTAGTGGAATTGGAAGTTTTATATAAAATACCTTGTAGAGAAAACATTTATTGATACTTTTTCATCCGTCTAGAGTCTAGAAAAACATTCTATACTTTTTTTGGATGCTCTATTGTTGTGTGATTTAAATCTAAAAAATTTATTTGGTTATTATTATCGTTTATTTTCGGATAAAATTATTCAATGATTGTATTCAAATTGAAATTTAAGTTATTAATTTTTTTTTGCTAAAGGTCTTGGGAAGCCAGACGGAATATCATTTTGTTCATACTGCTCTGCCACATGCAAGAACTAAGAGGTCTGTGCCTCACACAAGACGACTTAAGATAGATCCCTTGGTAAGTAGTTTTTTTTTCTTCACAACTTTATAATCTAGTTTCGAAAACTTTTTTGTGGACGGTTCTATTGAAATACCACTAATTTTATTTGTGTCTGTTGATATTACGATAGAATTTAGTTATTGCGAGAAAGAAAAATTGATAAGAAAGTTTGTTACTAACTCTTTAGTACCTGTTATTAATAGAACATAATAATAATCGATTTACAACAAAATTTATCAGATTAATGCATGCATTTTATTTTTAAACGAGTTACACTGGTAGAAGAATTTATTAACTGTCAGTAAATTTATTTATTTGGAAACAATTTAATGTTTTATTAAATATTGTCAACTATTTTTTAACTTTCAATAAACATTTTTTTGAAAAAGAAGTACATTTATTAACATTCAACAAATATTTCACAATTATAAAAATTTGAAACTATGAGTTGATGTGAGATTTTCGCAGACAATGTCTCAACTTATTTCTCTGGGTATGGCAACATATGACGTCAACAGTTGTCAGATGTTCCAAGACATTAGGGCATCGTATGACGTCACAAGATATTGAACTCATACGAAAAATGTGCTTGTAATACAAAGAATTTAATCGAAACTTTTTTGGATTATTTATCACTCATATATTTTTCCCAAGGTACTACAACACATGACGTCATATGAGACAATGAAAGACGTCACAAGATACCTTAAGACGTCATACAAAATGAACCGTCTCAAACATTATTTGATTGAATCAAATGACAAACGTCGATATTACAAAGTTTTCAAGTAAAGAGTAAATTACATTAAACTTGTAAGCTTTTCATAAATATCACTGCTGTCTTGCGCATTGAATAAATACAGTCAATTTACTTTCCACATTAACCGTTATTCATTAAGTTATAAGTTATAACTTTATTACTACAGAAATCAAAACAAAAATATAGATAAGTGAAGCTTGATTGTATAAGTACTTGGAATAATATTTCTCTGTTGATTTAAAAAAGCTGTCTTTTTTCTTTTTTCAATCAAGCATTTAAGTAAAGTTAATGGAAAATAAAGAAAAAGTAATGTAAAGTATATATGCTTTAGCAAGTTATGTAAATTTTGTCGTTGAAAAACGCTACCGTAAGGTTTCAAAGTTAAAATAAATTTCAGAATATCAGAGAGAATATTACAATAATTATTAAAAATTACTGAAATAAAAGATAAGACTGGAAATAGTGACATGAGGTGATACTTTTTTCATAAAAGTCGAATAAACCAGGATTATTCTAAATTGCCAGGTAGTTTCAGTAACAAGTTTTCTGTATAATTTTACCATTTTTTCTTCGTAACTTTTCAAATCCTTATCAACTGAACATAAACTAAAGGATTTTCATATTTGTTAAGGTATCATCAGATTGACATCTATACGATTCTCGTGAAGAAATTTTCAAAGTCCATATACGGCCAATTTTCAAATCTTGCCATAGATAGGTTGATTTGGTTATATATAACTATATATGGAAATGAAAAAAAAAAATTTATTATAATTTTTCAATTTTTTATTTTATAAATCTGAGGTGGAAAAAATTTTCTAAAATAAAATATAAAAATCTTTTCTTCAGATCTCATAAAAGAACAATTTTTTTTTTTTTTTTTTAGAAAAAATTAGACAGAAATCAATAATTTTTCAATTTTTGGAAATTTTCAATATATTAAATCTGAAAAACTCGATGTCTGACCTAGTAAATCAAAGCGCCATTGATATTAATTTAAGTTATTAATTTTTTCTTTTGTGTAATAGGTAGATTATAAAAATTTTTTATCTTCAATGTGATAAATAATGATAATGATAATAAAATATAATCGATTAATCTCTAGGTACACACGGCAGTACAGCAGATGGGTTTCAAGCGTGTAAAGCGGGGATATCGTCCCTTAAGTGTCGATAATCTCGTGCCATCATACGATAGAAAATTAATTAAAGAGCAGGCAAGTCAGGATCCAACGGATCCATACTTTCAATACCAGTGGTATCTTAAAAATACTGGACAAAATGGGGGAAAACCGAGACTCGACCTTAACGTAGAAGCAGCCTGGGCTCAGGGTGTTACGGGAAAAAATGTTACGACTGCCATTATGGACGATGGTGAGTCATCAATTACAGATTATTTATTATTATTACCGTTGTTATAAACTAACAATACCCTGCGACTACCAAGAACTAATACTATAAGAAACCGAAAGGGCTCATTAGTAAACTTGCCCTCCATTTTTAGAAGCAACTTTCTTTATGGCTTTACGTGATCAGAAAACTTGAGATTAGGTTTCTTTTCACGTTCATGACAAATGGGGCTATGTGGAAAAACTTATCAAAAAAGATAACCTTGACCTATACTAGTGAATGTTGAAATTTAGATACGCTGAAACTTCGGTTGTTATTTCCATTTTTTTTTTTTTTGTAATCAAATCAGGTTCCCATTCAAAGAGAAAGAAATTCACAACTTTGAAGGATTTTTGAACTTTTTAGTGAATTTAATTTAGTTATCTCAGAAATTTATTCTGAAATTAATGTTTTAAAGTTTAGAAACGTCGTTTGTTTTATTAATTGAGGAGATTGAAATTTTAATGATATTAGAGTGTGGGGAAATGAATCAATGTTAATTTTTTGAAAATGAGGTAAATTGCTATTTTAATCAAAATGTTGATTATGATTTTACAGTAAATAATATTTTTTAATTAATTTAAGTTATAATTTTAAGAAAAATTGGTATAATTGAAAGTTCTTATAAAAATAAATCCATAAACATAAAAAATTTCAAAACCAATTTTTCTATTTTTTACCGTAATTATATAGAATTTTGAAAAAGTTTGAACGAGAAACACAAGTTTCAAATGTGTTATGTTACTGCTAATTTTTTATTAACTTTGCAAACTTTTTTAAAACTCAACAAGTGATACTACATTAATTAAATTATGTATTAATATGAATTACCGAACACAGTGCTACATACATAGCTAAATTGCACAATTATTATTAATAGCCAAACAGTTAATATTACACATCCGTCACACGTCAAATACGTCATCTTTTTTCTTATAATTTCTTTTTAATATCCAACACATATAAGCCAGTATTATTATGATTAATTTTCGTTGAAAATGATCTCAAATTTTGAAGCTCAAAATTTTTTAATTCACTAATGTGACTTGTAATTCTTTTAAAAATTATTTTCCTTAAAAATTATAAATAAAAAATAAAAATTGTTTCAGGTGTCGATTATATGCACCCGGATATAAAGTATAATTACGTAAGTACTCGAATACCTTTATTTTAGTCATTTAATCAATAATTGCTCAACTGTGTATAATGATTCAAATAATATATATTTAAATTAATACCGCGTATACATTGACGTCACTGAATATTATAGCATCCTTTTTAGATAAAGATTATAACAATAGTGGGCGTTAAATTTTGGTATTAAAAATTACATTTATCTGATATAATAATTTTCATAATATTAATATTTATATTACATTCAAGCTAAAACTAAAACCCTACGTCTTTGTATTTTTTCAATACAATTCTCGCTTAATACCAATACAAGTAAAAGTCCAGGCATATCCGCGCATATAAGTATAAATGCGGGGATAACGAAAATTACCATTTACTTCCAGGATGATTACAGCCAATGTTGTTATGTGTAGGCATTGCAATATCAAAGTTAATACCTTCTCTATTTAATTCTATTAGCTATGAGTCATGGTACTCTTGACCTTATAACAATGAAAATTTTATCTCGTAATTTTTATTCTCCTAGCATAGTATATTCACACTGCACAACCCTGAATGATCTATTCATATTCATGTTCACGCGTTGTTCTTCTGCATTGAGGAAAATGTATTCCGTTCTCTCCAAGTTTTCAATGAGGTTCTTTTTTTATTTTATTATAAATAAATAAAAGAGACTTCGTTAAAAAACTTTTTGTTATTTAAACATCGTGTCTTTTAGAAAAGAGTAAACCAGTTAATAGAATTTTTTAAAATTCAACACTGCGGTATGATTCGAATCTTTGTTCACTTTATTCTGATTCGAAGCTAGAAACTACCACAAACGCAAATAAAGGTTTGAATCATATTCATTCAAATATAGACTCGTAATCTAGCCTAAAAACCGCATAAAACTGAATGACACACCTCTACATGTACGTCTCAATTAATCGAAGACAAAGAAGTATTCTATATGTCATAAGTTATAAAATAGCCAAAGAATATAATTGGACATTTATGGATTTTTATTTTGAAAAAATGCTTTATCATGGCAATAGCCTGCACGATTCCTAATAAATCAGTCAATCAGTCAGTATCAGAAAATTTTCGAATAATTCCCGAATACCCGAGTCGAAATTTAGAGCCCATTTAGAACCTTCTAAAATCGGATCTATTTCGGACTTAGGGGCTCAAACTAGAGCCTGTTTCCATGTTTAAGTAGGTCCATCAAGAAGAAAAATTTTTTTAGTTAATAAATTTAATTTTTTAATTATTGATGGAAATTTTAATTAAATAATTGATAGAAAAATCAATTTTTAATAAATATAATTTTCGTGTCATTTTGAGTTCTCCCAGCTCAAAAATCTGATAGAAGTTTAATAAAACACTATTTTTTGAATTTTTAAATTGCAATAACTTTTGAATGAATGAACCGATTTCTACACGGTTGGCGGCATTCGACGTAGTTTTTGAAGCCCCACAAAGAATCTTTCAGTTTAAATTGATCGAACTAGGAATTTCGAAGTAATTCCGAAAAAATACTTTTTTTGGTTTTCTTTCGACAACGATAACTAACTAACGAATCAACTGATTTTGACCGGGTTGGTTGCGATCAACGTAGTTTTTTGATTAAGAGCTGATTAGTTTTTAGAATCGATCGGTAAATCCGTTTAAAAGTTATTCCAAAAGAACCACATTTGAAAAAAATTTTTTTTTTATTTTTTTGAGATTTCTCACTTTTCTCAATTTTTTAATTTCGATAGACACAAAAAAAATTAATACCATAAACTCAGTAAAAGGCCAAAAAAGTAAGACAAGTTGAAAAACTCATATGATAATATTTTCTGAAGGTGGCCCATTTTGCCCCACATTTTCAATTTTTTATTTTCAATAAACAGAACAAATTAATGTCAAATACTTGGCAAAGGACTAAAAAAAACGTAAAATCAGAGAAAAACATTAAGGATTTCAACATTTTTGTCTTAATAGGTCCGTTTTGCCCCTTCCCCCTTCTCTTACTTAATGATTAATTAACTTTAGATTTTCCATTGAATGGCCAAGACTAAGTTATCCAGTCTTGACCCAAGCCTAGCACACCATTAAATAACCAGAGCTAGATGAGCCAGTCTTGGTTCAAGTCTGGTTCACCAAAGGAACGGCCGAGACTGAGTTGTTCAGTCTTGGCGCAAGCTTGGCCCCGTCGTTCAACTCTAGGGACTCCTACACAGAAAAAAAGGTTCACTTGAGCCAAGAAAATATTTTTCTTCCTAATTATTTTCTTAAGCGAAAAAAAAAATTTTTTTTAACACAAGAAATTTCACTTATTCCAACAAAATTCATTGTCTTGCTTTAAGAAATACGTATCTTGATCCAAGAAAATTTATTTAAGTCAAGAAAATCTTCTTGTTTTAAGAAAATTCGGCCTCTTACTTCAAAAAATTTAGTTCTTGATAGAAGTAAATTTTCTAGTCTTGAGAAAATTTCTCTCTTACTCCAAAAAATGAAAATATAAAGATAGAAGTAAACTTTCATTTACATTTTTATTGATTAACATGTCAAATGGGAAGATCAAATAATATTTCATCATTTGTTTTCATTTAATATGTATAATTGCACGCTAAAATAATATAAAATGGGTATCAAATATTCAAGAGAAAAATTTTCTCAAGGTGAGAAAATTTTTTTCTCAGCTGAAGTAAGTGGCGCTGCTTCCCTAAAGTATCTAAAAATCTTGATCAAATACAAAAACTTATTGTAACAAGTATTTATGATAATTTGAATTAAGAACAAATGACTTCCACCAAGAATAGAATTTCAAGAAAAATTTTTACTTCGGCCTTCCTTCAGGCACCCGAAAATTTTCTTGAGCCAAGAATTTTGTTCTCCAGTCAAGAAATTTTTCTTTCTGTGTACATGGGTTAGTTCATATTATTTTACTTTTTAATTTTTAATTTTTAATTTTTTATGTCATGAATAATTTAATTGTAGTTAATGAAAATTTATGAAGAGGCTAATGTTGACGGACTTGAGGGTTCATAATCGGACCTTTCGGTAAATGTTCGGATCTGTAGGTTCAAAATCGGAGCTATGGGACTACAGGGCTCTCAGTCGGATCTATTTCGGACTAAAGGGTTCTATATAGGCTCTAAATTTCGACTCGGGATGGTTCGAAAAATTCGCGAATCATCGAAATATTACTGGATCTTCTATTGTTTCCAATTTGAATTTCATTACATCGTGTATAAAAATATTATATTTATAAATTTATTTATTCACTAGCTGTTAACTGCCCGCTCCACTGAGCACTTTATAGAATTGTATTTTTAGATTTAGACATGAAATTTAATTGAAGTATTGTTTTGACGCACAGATTTCAAATTCCATCAGATTGGCCTGTACCTTTTAACCATGTAATTATTCTAGCTAATATTCATTGTAACGTTTAATATGCAATCACTGTAACATTCCCGTAGCTTTCTTTAAAAAATGAATAGTAATTGACACGATGAAAAAAATTTAAAATGAGCATTGAAAGTTTCAGTTAAAGTAATTGCAGGTCTCATAAGTGAAGTTGAAATCTGCCTAGCTTAAAGTGCGACGAATTTTCTGTTAATACAAATTTTTTCATAGATTTTATACATATGATATTTCTCATAATTGTGAAATATATAAAATAAATAAAAAATTCACATCCTTTGAATACCCACACAAATTTTTCCATAGATTTTATACATATGATATTTCTCATAATTGTGAAATATATAAAATAAATAAAAAATTCATGTGGGTATCCAAATAAAAGCTCTCGATGATTTTATATCTTGATAAATGTCAATAATTAAGAAATGACGTTGTATTTTGTCCATTGATGATATTTTTAACGATATAAGCTCATCCTAGAGTTACACTTATCAAGACCTTTCAGTTGAACACCCACATGAATTTTATATATTTCACAAATATGAGAAATATCATATATATAAAATGTATGGAAAAATTCATGTGCGTACTCAAATGAACGGTTCCGATGAGCTTAACTTCAAAATGAGCTTATATCATAAAAAATGTCAATAATTAAGAAATACAATTTGTAAAAAATATTGATAAATTCAATTGTCGATAATAAACATGTTGGCAAAAGCGCGCTCGATTTTCTAGTTTTTTATATAAAATAGATGTCACGGAAAAAATTTGTATTAACAGAAAATTCGTCGCACTTTAAGCTAGGCAAATTTCAACTTCACTTATGAGACCTGCAATTACTTCAACTGAAACTTTCAATGCTCATTTTAAATTTTTTTCTTCATGTCAATTACTATTCATTTTTGAAAGAAAGCCACGGGAATGTTACAGTAATTGCATATTAAACGTTACAATGAATATTAGTTAGAATAATTACATGGTTAAAAGGTACAGGCCAATCCGATGGAAATTGAAATCTGTGCAAGTCAAAACAATACTCCAATTGAATTTCGTGTCTAGATCTAAAAATACAATTCTATAAAGTGCTCAGTGGAGCGGGCAGTTAACAGCTAGTGAATAAATAAATTTATAAATATAATATTTTTATACACGATCTAATGGAATTCAAATTGGAAACAATAGAAGATCCAGTAATATTTCGATGATTCGCGAATTTTTCGAACTATTCGGGAATTATTCGAAAATTTTCGAATTGTTCGAAACTTTTCGAATTATTCGTCGAATTTCGAATAATTCGAAAATTCGAATTATTCGATTCGAATTTCGAATCAAATATTAATATTCGATTCGGAACGAATAATTCGTAAGTTCGAATTACTCGCACACCCCTACAGTCAATTCGTTAAAAAAAGTACACTATAATGGCTGTTATCTTGTTTGGTAAATTCATTGTATGGCCAAAGCAATAACATCCTTTTGGGGCTATTAAAAGTGATGTGATTCAGCAATTATTTATTTTTTCATACATCCTACTTCGCTGGACTGATGTTATAAAAAAATATATAGGGTATATGATAAAAGTTTAGTTAGTAAAATTTATCTGTTGGCTTTTATGAAATATACACTGATAAAAAAAAATTGATTTGATTCATTATAATTTGATTTTGTTACATTAGGGAGTAAAATTATTTTGAAGGTTTTTATTATTTTAAAAAATTCTTAATCCAAAAAAGTAATCTTTTACTGCGTTTAAGAATTTTTCAGCTTGATTCAAGACAAAGAAACACTTTAAACTAATTTTTTTTTTTTTCATTTTATTGTTTGTTGCGACAGATTCATGAATATAATTTAGAAAGTTATAGAAAATGTATTTTTTAATTTCGAAGTCAATAAAATTTTTATTCAAAATTTTTAGTTATCAATTTGTAGAGTAGCATATTATTTTTTTCGTTGGAGAACATGTATTGCACGACTCATGATGCGAAGCATCAGAGAGTGCTTTACGATCGAAAAATTTTTTTCACCTCATTTTAGCAACTATTTTTAGTATTATAGCCTTGTTAGTTCACGGAATCAAGATATTTTGCATACTATTGTCGAGATAATTTAATGGAGATTAATTCCATACTTTCTAAAAATTGATTTACTGCAATAGAAACGGAAAAAAACATCAAAATAGGTCAAAAAATTTTCCTGTCCGTCATGTATGAAACCCCGGAAACACTGTAACTTGTGAAAAAATCAATTATTTGAGTTAAATTTTTTTTTTTAAGTTCTAATCGACGATTGTAGGTCACTGAATGCGAATGGTTAATTAATTCAGTGTCGTTTAATTACAGTTAATAAAAAACGAAAACTACAAGACTGTATATCTATATATATCCATGTAAAATTAACATGGATGGTGATATATCTATATCTATAGATATTATGTACATTTTATTCCACCAGGGGCGCTTGTGCAGTACCTTCCTACTACAGCTGTTTTTTTGGCAATTAATTTTGAACGACTTAAGTTTTTTTTTTTTTTTTTTTTTATATTTCATAATTAAATGAGCATTATGAGTCGTGCACTTTTGGATTTTCCAAACTTTTTCGTTTTTTAATGGCTGAAAAATTAAATCTCCAAATCTAAACAACTACTTTTGCTTTAATTTTTTCTGTAGAACATCATTTTTGATAGACAGATTTAAACAAAACTTGTTTCGTTGAACTGATTAAAATTATAATACTTACCAATTCAATTTTTATTGCATTTGCACCTACAAGGTTTTGAGGCCAAAGAGTTGATTCGATTTTTAATTTTTTTAGAAATTTTTGATTTTTAAAGTTACATCCCCGCGTGTTTATAGTAAGTCAGAGTAACTCAGATAACGCTTTGAAACTCTCTTTTATTAGTTCTTCCTATCTTTAATTCAATATAATTTATATTTCCCTTGTGAGTAAAATTTTGAATAATAAGTAAAGTTTTGTTTAATTCAAAAAATGTGATTGTGAAATCGAATGGTATAACATCGTATTAAAAATTGGATTAAAATAAAGATACCTTATCTCACGGATCACAGGAGTATCATAAAGGGATTTGGAATAAAAGACTTTGTTTTCAAGACTTCAGAGTGTTTCATAACGTAGGACATCCCGTAGGGATTCACACGAAATTCGATCCAAGTTATTTCGAAGAGATAATATAAAAATAATTTCGAAATTAAATATTGTTTTATTTTGGTTATAAAACAATCGATATTTTAAGAGTGCGTAATATGGCTAATAGTGTACTAAATTAATAGCAACAAAAAAAAATAATTTTACTATTAATATGTTGATGTCTATTAATAGATAATTAATAGATATGTATTTATGTATAATTTCATGCTATTATATCACAATACAATAATCTGTATATACTATATATATGTAATAATTAAGAGATTAATGTGTCTTCTGGTAACGTTATTAGTACCTGTATAATCCTAATTAGATCATAATTAAATTTGAGCCATTTTTCATTTCGAGAATTACCTCAATTACGTTTAAAGATGAGTAAAGTACGGTAATTAATCAAGAATGAGGTACCAGCTTAAGTTTACAATTTTTTAAGTTAAACATTTAAAAAAATCTATGAAAGTTCGTTTCTTTTTTAATTTTTCTTAATAAAGAAGCTGAGTCTTATTTTGTAAGAGCACATTTTATTCATGAAAATTATAAAATTTCGGCATATAAATATTTTTTAAATTATTTTTATTTTTTTGTAGATGAATGATAATTCATTTAAATATTTTGATAGAAAGTAAATAAAAATTAATTTGATTGTCAATAATCCAAATAAAAACAAATCATTTAAATGTTATGAAATACTTTTGATAAAAATAAATCTAATCAGCGTCAGTTAAAATTTATTCTATGTTAACAATGCAACTCATTTTTTCTATGTAAACTGTTTTTAACAAAAAAATTATCTCGATTTTAAACAAAATTAAATAATAACTATTTAATCACTCTATTATTATTTGATAGTTATTTTTGACTTTTACTTACTTGACAAAATATTTTAAAATCATTCTAAATTATAAAAAAAAAAATTAATAACTGTTTATTTTTGTTTCAGAATGCGGAAGCATCGTATGACTTTAGTAGCAATGATCCTTATCCATATCCTAGATACACAGATGATTGGTTCAATAGGTAAATAAATTTGTTTTATAAGAATATATAATAATTTAAAAGAAACTCGATAAAACTCAAGTTATGATTTTAATAAATCTCAAACAATAAAAATAATAATAATGGTATGACCGTAAAAGTAACTGTTTCTTCTTTTAGAGTGAACTTTTATTTATTGTTAACCACTCTAATGAATCCATTATCGACACCAAAGTTTGCGAAAAGCTGGAAGAAGTATAAAATTATATTAACAAAAGAAACTTAATATATTTCAGCCACGGAACGAGATGTGCTGGAGAAGTGGCTGCAGCACGTGACAATGGAGTTTGCGGAGTCGGGGTAGCGTACGATTCAAAAGTTGCTGGAATTCGTATGCTCGACCAGCCGTACATGACCGATTTGATCGAAGCAAATAGCATGGGTCATGAACCGGATCTTATTGATATTTACAGCGCCTCTTGGGGACCCACTGACGACGGAAAAACAGTCGATGGCCCGAGAAATGCAACTATGCGAGCCATCGTCCGTGGAGTTAATGAAGTATGATATCAAGTAAACAGTTTAGTTCTATAAAAAAGCTCAACTCTATAAAAAAAGTTTAATTACACGGCAGTGAATTTTGAGTTGAGAATTTCTAGCTTTTGAGCAAATATTTAACTCGATTAAACACAATGAATTTTAGCTTTTTTGCTTTTACTGCTAACGCGAAAATGTCTGTTGTTTTAGTACTTCAGCAAATAAAATTTTTGATTAAAATGCATCCTCAAAAAATGGTCAATAAAAAAAGATGACAAGTGGAATTTTATAGAACATAAATGAATAAATAAATAAATAAATGTCAAGGGAAAAAATAAATATTTATTTAACTATTGTAATATTTTTTTAGGGTCGGCGAGGATTAGGAAATATTTATGTGTGGGCTTCAGGTGACGGAGGTGAAGAAGATGATTGCAATTGCGATGGTTATGCGGCGAGCATGTGGACAGTTAGTATTAATAGTGCAATAAACGTTGGCCAAAATGCTCATTATGATGAGAGCTGCTCGAGTACACTCGCATCGACATTCAGCAATGGCGCTAAGGATCCGAATACTGGAGTGGTAAATATGTTTGTTCTATTTTAATTATCCTAACAGCTGAGATTATATTTGCTGAGTGCTTTTTCGTGTGGTTTATATTGAATTAGCCCTTTCGAAGCTTTTGATGGCTCGTTGAGTGATGTTATTTCAATATTAAATTTATGACATTTACAAGAGAACATTCGATAAACTGTTTGATGGATATTTTGCATAATTTAAATTGATTTCTATAATTGTATAATTTTGTACATACAATTCGTGATGTTTGAAAATAATTCTCTTGTAATGAAAAAGTAATTTAATTAATTTATGAATTTAAATAATTGAATCAATCAATTATTCCGATACAAATGTGAAAAATAAATTATGACAAATTTATTAAAATTATTTTTCATTTTTTTTTTCTAAAAAGTTTATACGTCAATTCACATGTTTTATTGAAAATGAATTTGATTTATGAAAATCGAAAGCATGATTTTAATTTTAGATCTTAACTCTCTTGCAAGAAAATAATTAAGCAATCATGCACTTTCAGAAATTTTTAATACTACTTTTGATCAAAAAATAATATACGGGTATATTAAGCCATATAAGAAAATTTTTTCACAGGCTGTTTTTTGAGTAATTCAAATTTTAGAGTGCTTTGAAATAAACTTATCAATTGATCGAACCATGTCAAATAGATGTTTTAATGTATTAGCGTATCAGATTTATGGATCAAATTTAATTTCGTGTTGTTATTGTCCTCAAAGTTATAGTTATAGTGATAATCATAATTATAGTGAGACTCACCAACAGATATGTTGACATTGAAAGGACCGATGTATCCTGCTCTCTCACATTCAGAGTATTGAACGGCTTCGTGCGAAACATAAATTGGAACGACGGTTAACAAGAAGACAGTAATACCATGACGTGACTGAAAATGTAATTTTCGTATGAATAATAATGAATGTAGGGAGGAAAATTCGCGACTACACGTTTTACGTTTTTGAGATTATTTATAAATTTATAATACATTATTTTTGCAAGATATTATATTCAACGGAGCATATATACTTTAAATTTATAGCATAGAGCAAAATAAACAGTTTATTAATTTTATGTACACCGAAATATTATATTTGAAAACGTATTCAGTTTTCAGAACATTGTAGATGAAAAACTTTAAAATATTAGTTTTTAAGTATCTATTAAGAAATATATAAGAAAAATATTTTGTATTATTTTTTTTATCAAGTAGATATTTTATTTACTTTGATAAGGTTTATATATGGATTTTATAAAATGTTCATTTTATTATTCTTTAGTCGAAATCTTTTTTATTACAAACAAAGGATGAAAACTCAAGCCTTCTTATAAATTTATTATTACTTTTAGTTTAGGGACAGAGGGGACGAAATGAGCTTAGATAAATGCTGATTTTTATATATTTTCACAAATTTCAGTATAATTACTTTAACAAGTTAAATTGAGTGGTTCTGTATACCTTTCTGAGTGCGTAAGTGTGCGTTTAGTTCAATATAACTAACGAATCATAAATTATAAATTTTATTTAAGCAAATAATTAATAACTTGCGATATTTAAATTCAAGTTTCAAAGTAACTGTTAAAATGAAAAAAATATTTACATTCAGTTTCTACTGAATTTTAACTTAATTAAATTTGTTTATTCTTTCTATTTTAAAAAACTGCAGTAGTTTAGTAGGAACAAGAAATATATTAAATATCATTTTATATAAAATCCAGTTACTTAACAAATAATCCAGACTACTTTCTAATTAAAGAAACGTGAATTTTTTAATTAAATAGTCAAATAATTTTACTAATTATTTTTTTATAAAATGACAGAAAGAATCATTTTTATAACTAAGTTAGTTTTTCACGTCTTTATCGGTCTGCCTAATGATATTTTGTTTCACTAAATGTAAATGGAAAATTTAATTTTACTAAAAATCGTGACAATTAACAGACGAATGAAGATGTGAAAAACTAATTAAATTATTTAAAATACTTCAGTCGTGAAAAAATATTTAAAAACAATAATTTATTCTTCGGAAAGTCTATTTCAATTTTTATTGATCTATTAAATCATTGGAAAATAAAATCACAAATAAAAACATAAATAGCTGTTTAAAAAATTACTAAAAAATATTACTACATTTATGAATGCAAATATTGAAAATACAAAATAAAAAACCAGTGAATGATAGTAATAATGGAGATATTTAAAAACATTACAGGCGACGACAGATCTTTATGGAAAATGCACAACAACTCATAGCGGGACGTCAGCAGCTGCGCCAGAAGCTGCTGGGGTATTCGCGTTGGCACTTGAAGCAAAGTGAGTATACAGCATTTGCATAGTAATAGTATAATTAGTTCTTTTACCGGCAACGAATACGCTTTTACAGTATCGTTCAATGCGTTTATCAATAAAATGTATGCATATAAAAAGTTTCATTTCCTTTCAACGAGATCGTTAAGTTTTTAAATAAAAGCTCTCTGTTGAAGGAATTTCGGGCTAGTAATAGAAGGAGTATCTATATAATTATGCAAATTATTATTTAATTTCAGTCCTACGCTCACATGGAGAGATATTCAGCACCTGACGGTGTTAACATCTAAAAGGAACTCTCTTTTCGATGCAAAAGGCCGATTTCACTGGACTATGAACGGTGTGGGGCTCGAATTTAATCATTTATTCGGTTACGGCGTCCTCGATGCCGGCGCTATGGTTGCTTTGGCTAAAAAATGGCAGACAGTTCCTCCACGATATCATTGTCAAGCTGGATCTGTTTTGACTAATTTGTGAGTATTTTTTTTTAATTTATTATGACATTCTTGTTACTTATTTTATTGTTGAGGAATTAAATATTTTATTAACCCTTAACTGTATCGTCGTAAAATATTTTGTACAGCAGTAACATATTCGAGACGGGAATGATGAGTACTCAAGTTTTAATTTAAAACTTTTATTTGTAATTAAAGTTTAGGAATACTTAAAAATGAACATATATACAAATTTAACAACGCTGCAATAAACTTGGCGATAGGTATAGTAATATAAGATAATAGAATAACATTTTTCATAAACATCCTTTGTCAACGTTTCCTTGTACTATGGACAAATAGATCAATAAAATATTATGATATGAGTTGGTTGTCAGTACGGTGGAGAACTTGACAAATTAATTAACCTGTACATTATTAATTCTATAGTTAAAAGCGTTTTATAATACAGGAGAGACGGTTATAAAGGATTTTTAATTAAAAGTTCGCGATATGAGAGGATATAAAAGTCCAATTTATAGTTATCGGGACAGGTAGATTCTAGTGGAATATTCTCGTGAGAGTTTTATTTTTGTCAAGAAATAATTGAAAAAATCAATGAATCCATTGCGATTTTATTATTATTGTATTGAGTGTTGAAATTATTTTCTTGTACCGAGAGAGAAAGAAAATTTAATTTTTTTTAATTTAATAAGCTTGGATTAATTTTTTAAAAATTTATTTTGACAATTTTCAATTTTTACATCGAACATTTTTAAAATTTGCTTACTAAAAATAGATGAAAAATCCATAAAACTTTATTTATTTAAAATTTCACGACCCATGATTTCTCCCTGAACCATTTTTCTTCACTCTATACTCTTACGGTAAATAAAAACAAAAACTAAACGTATCTTCATGTTAGTTTCTCTTGTTTATTCCTGGTTCTATGTTAGCCATTAGCACCCTTATATTTACACTGACTAAAAACACCAATCTGTCACTTTTTTAAGAGTTTTTTACTTTATCTGATTTCCAAGTAAAGCAGACAAACAAAAATATGAAAAAACTTTCCACCTCTGGCATAAATTTTTCAACTAAAAATTTTTCAGCTTTCATGATATAAATCTAAAAAAATAACTTTGGCAAATCAATTAAAACCCGCCATTTAAACAAAATTATGAAAATAAATATCTACATATTTTGTACTTCTACGTGAGAATTTAAACTTTGCATTCCATTCGTCATACCTCATTTATGATTTATATTACAAATTCAAAGAATTAAAAATCAGATAAATAAAACGTTTTCATACAATGAAGAGTGACGTCAATCATCATGTTTGCAATCTAAAATGATTGTCAATTTAATTTAATTCAATTAATATAATGCACGAGTTTGATTGATGATAGTAGAAAATGATGAAATGGATTAACAATATATACGTATAAAGCTTAAATTAATGTCGCGTACACATAACATGGATGTATTATACTGACGCCGCAATAAACAATATGATTGACGGAGATATTTTAGTCTGCCGTATCAGTTATAAATAATTTTTGTAACACCTAATATTTCATCTCCCAAGAGCGTATTTAGGAGGGTCAGTATCATCAAGGGATTATCGTTGTTTTTTGAGTCTTTCAGATGTGTATTAATAGTTTATCAAAGTAAATATAAAGGTAGTCCAGCAGTCTCGTTAAATTATAGGACACTTTTAACCTCTGATGAATTCACAAGAGACGTGTTATATGCATGTATCATTGAACGAGGATCATTTATCACCAGTAAAGTTTTTCTACTAATTTACACCCTTTTACTCCCTGCTCGTCTCCTCATCCCATCAGACGTTTTTATAGCGACATTACTACACCAACCTTGGCTAGATGGGTTCTCTTGACGTCAACGCTATACGTCACTCACTTTTCCAATGTTATTGACACTCGTTAAATATTCTATTTCTATTTCGGGAATAATATTCGCGATTTAATTGGTAGAAGAACATTGAGTTTCGCTCATTTTATTTTTCCGCGCTTTTGTAAAAATCTGTTACACTAAAATCGATGTGTAGTTTAATTAATTAAAAAGATTTTTCTCATGTTATTTCATACCATGGAATATTTTTACTTTTGTGAAAAAATTAATTAGTGTTACATGAACAGTTTGAATTCAGTGAATGGAAAATTATATACAAACACCGAGAGAATAAATAGTTGAATAATTAATAATTTCAAACAAGTTACACTATATTATATTATATTAGATTAGAAAAGTTTAACAATTAGACCAAGGACGATAATTTAAATATTAACGATGGCGTGATCTTGTAAAATTAACCCAAAAATGTGGTTAATTCAGTATGTAAGGGTTTTACTGCGATCAATATGTCGCCACAATTCCACTACTGAGAATGACACAGTCTGTTTATAAATCTGAACATTACATCACTTAATTAATAATTAATATTAGTGAATTTTCAGTATTTCAAGTCACGACAGCTTTTATTTC
Source organism: Cotesia glomerata (assembly GCF_020080835.1). Lineage (NCBI taxonomy): Eukaryota > Metazoa > Arthropoda > Insecta > Hymenoptera > Braconidae > Cotesia > Cotesia glomerata. Next base: position 32,403,927 of record NC_058158.1, read on the forward strand.
TTACGTATAAAACGGGCGACTGAATTTAGAAATTTAAAATATTATCAATTTTTTGTCATAAAAAATTGAATACTTGGGTGGAAATAATTTTTTAAGATTGAATTTTATAATAATTTTTAATCCTTGAAATTTTTCAAGATAACAATCAGAAATTTTTTACTGAATAAATTTTTGCTAACTCTGAAAAATTATTTGTTGATACAGGAAAGTGACGCAAGATAATTCAATTCTGCTGAAAATAAAAACAGACGCGTGTGCTGGCACTGAATCGGCTGTCAACTATCTTGAACATGTACAGGCAGTAATTACAGTAAATGCTACTCGACGGGGTGATTTAGAGCTCTTTCTAACTTCACCCATGGCAACCAGGTAATATTTCTCATCTACTTTATTTTATTATTTATTGCCAAAAGCCATCCATACATTACATCCCACGGTTTCTGATTCTTAGACCTCTCTTCTTTTCTGTCACATTTTTTTTTTTTAGTTCCATTAATCCCTTTGATACATTCACTCTGTACCTAATTCAATAATCTCGATAAAAATTTTTTAACGATTAAATTAAATTTAGAGAAACCGTTTTTAAAGATTTTATGTGTAATTTTTTACTTTGTCTAGTTTTTTTTTTTATTTATTTATTTCGATTTTTACTTGTATACCGCTCTTGGTTTTTACAAGGCTGGGTAGATGGTAGCTGTCGCATTCCGCGAGTTTGGACCCCAGCACCTCTTTATTATTATCACGCGGCTGTGGACAGACTTGTGCTTTCTGTACTGTATTTACCCTATTCCTCACCCCTTTCTATCGGTTGTTGGAATAATGGCGATGGGGAAACCACAGAGAAAACCCATGCCAGTACAGTTCGGCTACCGGAGCGACCCTCGACGGTTGGTGTTGGAACTATTCGAACAACCGTCGGGGCTCGAACCCTCGCCTCACGGCATGATGTGCGAGCGAACTAACGGGATAATGACTTAACCCGCTCGGCCATCATGCCACTATACTTTGTCTAGTTTAAAATAATAAAATTAAAAATGACAATGTGTTTTTTTTTGTTTTTAAATAGCGAAACTGAATAAATTTTTGAAACTATGAATAATGTTTCCTGAATTTTTTTTTAAAGTTATTTTTTACGTGCACGTGTTTAAGTCTTTTGAATTTCATTTTATTTTTCTCTGTTGTTTAAAGTTCAAAAGTTTATTTGTTTCATATAACACACTATATTTCGAAAGGTCATTCTACACAGAGAATTTTTTATTATGTAAATGAAATTCATTTGAGCTTTGTCCACTAGAGTATTAAATATTACGGGTCAGATTGTTTGATAAATGTTATGGTACTCTTTTATTTGCTATTTTAATATCCATAAACACCATCGACTCTTTAAATTTTTCTGTTTGGTTTAACGCCAATTTTATCAGTCGAATCATACATGTTAGTCAAGTAATCTAAATGAAAAATTTCATTACTTTATAGTTAAGACAGTTTTGTCGAATCGTATAAGTACATGCAATCTCCATTCATACTTCAAACTAGTAAGCTCGAAAATTGTTAGTATTTGTTCGAGTTTTAAATAAATCATCGCTACTTTGAAAATCATTGAAAGATAAGAGTTAATTCGAAAAAATATAGGGTTCCGACTCGAGCCTAGATCTTTTTAATTACGCGTCAGGAGCTGTTAAATGTTTTTAAGGATGAAGTTATTAATGATGTTATTTTATTGCAGATCAATGATTTTAAGTAAAAGAATAAATGACGATGACCATCGAGATGGATTCACTAGGTGGCCATTTATGACCACACACACTTGGGGAGAATATCCGCAAGGAACATGGATTCTTGAGGTAATGAAACATTTTTATATAAAATTTATTAACAATTAATATACTTGATGTACAATTAAATATCAATCAGAGGATTTAGTATCAATGAAACTGTTAATTAAATTGAATTTTTTTTTATTTCGCAACTTTTGATATTTCATGCCAATAAATTATAGTAATAAAGTCTCACATTAAGCAGCTTATAAATAATTACCAAAATAACAATAATAATACAAACTTCAATTGAGTACAAATAGTACAGCTGCAATAAAAACATCGCGAAGTAAAAAAAAATCGGACCGAAATCAATAACTTTCCTTTAGAGGAAAATTTTCAATTTTCTTAGTGGGAAGTTAAAAATTACATCTTAATGAAGAGTTTGATTGATTCTAAATCCTCTGACTGTTATTTAATTATTCTATAAAATATTTATTGGTTTTAAAAAAATGAAAAAAAATTTTTTCAATAATTGAGTTTGTAAAAAACAGAATGTTGATTTTAATCAAATATGATACAGGTGAGGTTCAATTCAGACACACCGCAGCACGGATGGATAAAGGAATGGACGTTAATGCTTCATGGTACAAGTGAGCCACCCTATACTGGACTACCCGTCGCCGATCCACATTCAAAACTAGCCGTCGTAAAGAAGGCTCATGAAGAGCGTTCAAGTGCGATGTAACGATCCTTTCCATTGCTATAATTACATTCAAAATTTAAATGGTAGGATTTTAATTTCCGTACCGACACTGGCCCGAACCAATACTCCAGAAATGATTAAACTCTATCTATAACTTGACGTTTTATTATTTTCATTTACTTATTTATAAATATTAATGTCTTCCTTGAAATATTTTATCAACAATATGAAAGACGTGTGATTATATTTGTACACTGTAAAAAATTTCGGTGTAAAGTTGGACCCAGGGACTTTTACACCGCCGTGTAAGTGTGAAATGTCGGTGTAAAATTTCCTCCGTGTGAAATTTTCACTCGTGTAAATTTAACACGGTGTAATTTACTGTTTTACACTATTCCGTGTTATTATTTATAACTTTGAAAATTTAATAACTATTACTAGCAGCCTTGCAGTCTCTATGTGACTGCCGTGACTTGTGAACTATAAATAAATAAAATTTTGGTTTCTTGAATGATGACTTTTGTTGAATTGCACTGTACTTTTTTAACTATTGACGTTTCTAAAGATATAAGCTCATCCCGATGTTACACTCATCAAGAATCTTCATTTAAGTATCCACATCATTTTTTCATATATTTATATATATTATATATAGGTATATATGAAAGATATAGTAAAATACATGTGGGTACTCAAATGAAAAGTCTTGATGAGTAACATCAGGATGAGCTTATATCTTTAAAAATATCAATAATTACGAAATGACCTTGTATCTTGTAAACGATTTACATTTTTAAAGATATAAGCTCATCCCGATATTATACTCATCAAGACCTTTCATTTGAGTACTCACATTAATTTTTCATATATTTATATATATTATATATATATGTATATATGAAAAATATATCAAAATACATGTGAGTACTCAAATAAAAGGTCTTGATGGGTGTAACATCGGGATGAGCTTATATCTTTAAAAATATATAAAAATATATTTAGCACTATAAACATTCGCATTTTTATCAATAGCCTCTAATATAGAATCCACTGTATAATCAGATAAATTTTTAACAACTTGAATATTAACATTCTTGTTGCAGACTTTCCAATGATATTAAGATTTACGTTGGAATGATTTTACTCCGTAAAATAGCATAATATAAAAAAAAAAAAATACTTTTAAATATTTATTTCTACATGTTTATATTTATAATTTAATATCGTACAAGTCTGAAACTAAACAATCAAATTAATTAATGAGAAATTTTCAGGAAATACATTCACACGCTTGGTGGTGTAAAATTTAGGATTCACACCGTTCAAATTTAACATTACACTTAGTGTGATTTTCACACCGTTCGTGTTAAAAATTTTAACACCGAATCATTTACACCACACCGAGTCCAAAAAATTTTTTACAGTGTATACAAACTGGAATTTTTTAAGTTTTAACATTTTAATTATTAATTTTATTCAATAATTATTTATATTCAGATTTTTAAGCATACATTTTGTAGTTTTTGTTATGGTTATATATTGTATGTAATATTTTTTTTATACTCAGAAACAATTGCACAAATGATAATTATCATAAGCTAAAACTATTTATTTATACGTAAGTAAAAGATGAAAACATTATTGAAAAAAAAAAATAATAAAAATTAAATTTAAACAAAAATATCAAATAGAAACAATGGTACTTGATATTAATATCAAATTATTATGCAAGTAGATATCGAGTTAGGTATATAAACTATTATTGGGAACAATGAATTTGAAGAGAATAATTAATAATTTAAACAATGCTGTTTTAAAGCTAATTTTGAATATTCAATTTTTAAATAATTGGTAAATTTAACCATAGCCAAAATTTATACCAGCGTAATTTTTATTATTATTTATAAAATTGTAAGTTATTATTTTATATTTATTCAGTTTATTTATTTATATGTTGTAAATTATATCAAGAATAATCGATGTAATATTTGTTATATTTATTAGAAATATATTGTATGATAGTTATTATTACAGATTATTATTAAAGAGAAATAATAACCTATGATGTTATATTTAAAAGTTTTATCAATTATAGAAAGTATAAACAATAAATATTAATAGTGAATCTAAAATTTTCATTAATTCAGAATAATATGGAGTCAGACTTATTTTATAATTTATTATTGCTTAATTATTTTTTATAACAATTATTTTATTTTCACTTGGATAATTAAAAAATTGATCGATAAATTAAATAACTTTATAGAATTTTTGTATAGTAAAAAAAAGTTGAGTTTGTTAAAAAAAAAACATTGATAGCAATTTAGAAAAAACATGCAGTACAGATAAAGAGAGAAACTTTATAGAGAACATATACATATATAAATATATAGAAAATATTGTATACAGATGACTTATAAGATTGATAATTTAAAATCCTAGTTAAAACATATATATAAATGGAATTCATGCATATATTTATATTTAATTATAGTTGCAGACAGTTTAATAATGTAAACTTGACGTTAGATCTTTTCTTCACTAAACTATTTTTCTGGTAAGATAATGTAGACAACTTAAAGTTGCAGATTAATATATCGTCCTAGGCGTAGATAGACGCGGTTACCGATTAAATTATATTTATTTTTAGGGGTGTGCGAATATTCGAGTTTACGAATAATTCGCCTCGAATTCGAATCGAATTATTCGATTCGAATTTCGAATCGAATATTCGAATAATTCGAATCGTTCGAATAATTCGAATAGTTCGAATAATTCGAATCGTTCGAATAGCTCAAATAATTCAAACAGTCGTTTTCTGTTAATAAACTGATTAATTTTTGTGTAAAAATTAATTTGTTTTATTTTATTTGACTAAATAAAGTCTTCATAATTATTCGATAGTAAAGTCTGCTTATTATTTGTAATAAATATCTCTTGGTGTATTCGGACTCCCCGCCTCGGGGCACCTCGCTATTTTGACATTTTTCCGGAAAAATTCGATTTCTTTAATAAATGAGATCTACAGGCACGATAGATCAGACATTGAAAAAGTGTAAATATAGACTATGGAAATTCTATAGCTTTATCTCTAGCTAAGATTATTTAAATTAATTTATTTTTCTCTTAACTGAAATAAATTACGTCTATAGCTATATTACATTATAGTAATATTTACATAGCCCACATGAATTTTTTATGAATTTTATATATTCCACAAATATGGGAAATATCATATAGGTTTATAAAATATATGAAAAAAATCGTGTGCGTACTCAAATGAAAGGTCTCGATGAGCGTAACATCAGGATGAGCTTATGTCTTAAAAAATGTCAAGAATTGAAGAATGACTTTGTATTTTGTCTACTGATGATATGTTTAACGAACGATACAAGCTCATCCTCGAGTTACACTTATCGAGATCTATCATTTAAATACCCACACGAATTTTTTATATATTTTATATATTTCACAAATATGATACACAGTAAAAAATTTTGCGTCATTGCGTCAAAAAATTATGTGTTAAAAATTTTTGTGTTAAATATTTAACACTTTTATGTGTAAATTTAACATTAATTGTGTTAAATTAACACAGAAAAATGTTAAATTAACACAAAAAAGTGTAAAATATTTAACATAAAAATTTTTAACACAAAATTTTTTGACGCAATGACGCAAAATTTTTTACTGTGTAAATATCATATCTATAAAATCTTTTATTAAAAAGCTTATGCGACGTATTCATTGTTGTCGCTTTTCATTGCTACTTTACACTCTTTCAATGTCTGAACCATCGTGTCGTAGATCTTATTTAAAATAAAATCGAATTTTCCCGGAGAAATGTCAAAATGACGAGGTGCCCCGAAACAGGGGGTCCGAATTCACCAAGAAATATTTATTACAAATATAATAAGCAGCCTTTACTATCAAATAATTATGAAGACTCCTTTAGTCAAATAAAATCAAACGAATTAATTTTTACATAAAAATTAGTTGGTTTATCGACAGAAAACGACTGTTTCAATTATTTAAAATATTCGAATTATTCGAATTATTCGAACTATTCGAATTATTCGAACTATTCGAATCATTCAAACTATTCGAATTATTCGAACTATTCGAATTATTCAAACTATTCGAATATTCGATTCGAATTTCGAATCGAATAGTACTATTCGATTCGATTCGATTCGAACACTATTCGCACACCCCTATTTATTTTGTTAATCAAATTTTTATTTACAGTAGAGATTTAATCTAACGAGTTATTAAAATCAATACTAAATAAAATTTTCTACTCTCTTAGAGTCTACTAAGATCTTCTTTCTTTATTTTTTTGTTAGAGAAAAATATTATAACTTTATTCAAGTACCTGCGGAATTTATTTTAAATGAACTTTTTTTAATTTTTTTAAATTGCAGAGTGCAGAGAATAAAAGAAAATTGGAGGAAATAATAATAATAATAATATTAATAATGATAAATAATAATAATAATTATTATATGTATACATATGTGAGAATTAAATCAGTCAACAGAATAAATGAAATATAAAGTTTTTATTTAGAATAATTTCTTAGTGATATATTTTTAATTTCCTATACGATCCTTATCTTTTTTTAAAATTTTGATAATATTGGGAGGATAAAAAATAGAACAATATTTTTTAAAGAATCTAATGTAGTTAAACGCAAAACACTATTTTATCTTTAGATACATTTTTTTGAAGATTTTAACAACTTAACGATATGTAATAATTGACTGAGGCATAAGTTTATTTAATTAATTCTTATTTTCTATTTATAGATTTGAAAATAAACAAAATTTTTTTTTAATTTCATATTGGATATACTTTTTTAATAAAACTAAAAAAAGCTCATAAAAATTTTTTAAATTAAACGTATCGCAAAAAAATATAATTTTTAATAATAACTTTTTCAAGAATAATTCACAATAATATTTTTCCTCTTAAAATTATTTAGACAAAAATAAACGTTTATAGCTATGGAATATATGATGAAAATAAACGACGAGCTATATTTAATTTAAATTTTTCAAGTAAAATATTCTTAAAATTTTCGAGCTACTTTAAAATCAATAAAATTTTATTAATAGCCTCAGTTATTTATATCTAAATTAATTTTTATTTGAGAAAGAATTTTTAGTGGTCTTTCGTACTAGGCACGTAAGCTTCTTCATCCTTTTTTCGATAGCAAAAAAAAAAAAATTCAATTTACTTTCTATTCCACGAGACGGAAAACCAATCAATTAATTCCACTCTGATAACCGATTTATCAAAATATCTTGACGTTAATTTCAGTAAAAAAAAACTTCTTGACATAAGGAATGATCTATCTGAATTTGAATCGGACATCCGAGAACAGATTTGTTAGTCAGTGTACGTTGATTGATCACCCGATTGATGAATCCATCCATTTGGTGGTGCAAGTTTCGAATATCATTTAGCTAACTACACAACAATATCGGGAAATAATAAATAAATAAATAAGAAATTAGTCAGTCTATCAGAACTGTATCGTTGGCCAGTAACTTACAGTAATTGATTCCCGGGGTTTTATGTTACTATAGCCTAGTTCTTAAAAATAATTTATAGGAATGAAATCGAATGCTCGTTATCACATAAATAATGTGTCTTGGCAAGACTTAATAATTTCATTAAGTTGACCTACATTCGACTACCAGATTTTGTGAATATGTTTGTACGTGGGAGCATCAAATGTTAAAATCGATAAGACAACCACGAGGATCCATCCGAGCTTTACTGCTACGGAAATGTATATTGGTGACTGATTAATATCACTTGGCTTTATACCTTGGCGACTACTGTGATGTATGTTAGCTAAAATTCATATCCTGTATCCTTGAATTTTTTAACTGTTATTCTCCCCTCTGGAAGCGCCAATTCGGCTGCCCGTCAAATGATCCTCCCACGGGTTAAGATTTCAAACTGTATTTTATTTTAATCTGCATCAATAATTTCGCTCCCCAAAAAATTACTCAAACTCAAAATTCAACCCTCAAATTTCCGCAAAATCGCTGAGTAACAAAAATTATAACAATTATGACACGTAAAATAATGCAAATTTAACAGGTAAAGTGAATTAATAGTTAGCAGGTAAAACATTTAAGGGTTTTGTGGCGTTTAAAATGTCGAGAGTTTGCGCATTACATGCATTAACTCAATCGACAGAGAGGGAGTCGGTTGATGTGAGAATGCAAGCGTTGGTGGGTGATCAACCAGGAAGGGGTTTAAAGAGGGTGGAAAAGGCGCCACGATGGTTTATACCACGTACGTCTAGTAGTCCGCGTGTTACCTCTTAAGGACGCAGAGTACTGCATCGCTATATTTTTCAATCTAACGGTATTTTTTTAGCATACACTCTCTGATTTATTTGTAAGCTTATTTTCTTTTTAGTTATTATTTTTTCGTTAGATAGAACAATGAATTTTTTCATGTTTATTTATTTAAATTGTTTTTAAATAAAATGCATTTTCACATCGATTTTCTATTCAATGCACATGGCCTATCATTTCATATACATGCATGTAGATTTTTATATAAATTTTCTTTTTTATTTTACTCAATAAAATTATTTTTATTTTAGAGTAAAATAGTTTCATCCAATTGTTATGAAGGAATTAAAAATTAAAAAAAAAAATGAATAATAAAATTGTGTAAAACAATGTATTTGTTTTGTGTTGAAAAAAAGTTATTGTAATTTTCTGAAGACAAAAAAAATATTTATGCATTGAAATGATGATAAAGAGTATAAAAATTAAACAATAGTGGAATTGAAGTATGAAGAACAAAAACAACCGAGAAATGCAGTTCATATAAAAAAATAAAAAAACAACAAAGTATTAAACTGTTGACGAACAAAAAGCTGCGTCTGTCAGTTGATTGACGTCAGGAAGCTCAGATAAAAACACTGCAAATGTGGCTCTGTGTACGGTGAGCCGGAACAACCGCGGCCGTAAGGCCCGGGGTGGAACAACTCGATCCGGCGGAATTAAAATAGGCTTAAGTACACGCGCGTTGTGTGTTCCGGGCCCAGTGGCGGGGCCGCACGGTCATAGTGGTGGTGGAGGAGGTGGAGGCAGTGCAGGTGGTGGAGGTTGTGCTGGAGGTGGAAGCCATGCCAGTGGAGGATCCGGACATGTATCAGCCCAACAGCAGTACCATCAACATCAGCGAGATCATCTCTCGACGCCGACTCATGGACAGAACACTGATGAAGCGAGCAACGCGGTTGATGAGCCCATGGTCCCCGTCGAGAGGACTCAGGCCACCGGAACCTGGATATGCTGCGTTCCCTGTTACTGGGTTAAAAGAAGCAAGTCTGTTCATAAAGCTCTCCTAACTTTTGCTATGCTTCTTGTGACGAGTTTACTAGTTACCAGTCCGGTTCTGTTCCTGATCACCACCCTTCCAGATGCTGACCAGCCTCGAAATTGCGCTCCTCTGGTAAATATTTTTTGTTTGTCTAAAATTTTTAGCCGAAACTTGAATTTTTTTTCATGAATTTTGAAAGAAATTTAAAAATGGTCTTTTAAAAATTTTTATTTATTTTCAAGTTTGACGGAATTTTTTCGACGCTAATTTGTTGAATCTTATACGGGTATTTGTCGCAAAGATTTGGGTCTTAAAAAAAAACTAAAACAATTTCAGAAGTTTTTTAATTTCTAACTTTTTTAAGTAGTGAAGTTTTTTTCAGTTTTTTTTTTTTATGTTTGTTGGGGAAAAATATTGGAACACTTGAAAAAAGTTATGTAAGCCTAATGACAATATATGTATCAAAAATTGACATGATTCATGTTCAACAATAAAAATTTTACATTAATCAAAATAAATTAGGAAATGATTTAGATAATTCAAGTTTTGCATATGCAACAGATACTTCGATAGATATAATTCGATGAGTCGTGAAATTTTAATAAATAACATGTTTTGTAGCTTTGAATCTACAGAAAAAAAAAAAATAATTGGAAAAAGTATCAAATTAACTGTTATTGACAAAATCTGATCACCTCAGGCGGGATGTCAATATAATTTCACAAAAAAAATATTGTTTCAATAGATTCTTTTTTTTTTTTTTTGGTTAGTCTAAGCTTGACTTAGTTAGTCCTCACTCATGAGAATAACTCGACTAACAAACATCAAACACAAAATTTTTCATTGACTAAAATTTCGACCGCATTGCTCGAGGCTATAAACTTATTCGATCCTTTCTAGACAGCATCAATAAACATTTGGGATCGAAAAAAGCACTCTTTGTCTTTAAAACGCCGTTTTATTTTCTCCGACTTGACCTAAACCCAGTCAGACAAATATAGAGCTTAGATTTGAAATTCTCTTGAGCTCTTTCGTTATTACATTTTTAGATGAAAATTTTACAGTTTAATCGTTGTGAACATTCAGATAATATATCGTGTGTTAATAATTTGATTTATTAAAAACTAGTAATGAAAATTATCGTCATCAATAGCAGTATTAAGTATTTAGTATAAAAACAAAATTTACCTCGATCAATGAAAAACACGTGATGAATATTAATTAGTATACCTAATTAATGGTAAATGCGATAAATTAGTAACGCAAGGCAGGGCAAAGTTAATTAGCAAATAGTTTAAAAAGAAATAAATTAATCAATTCAACACAGAATTACTTGGGTTCTCGGTATTTACTTGGATTTAACTACTTTACTATTTTTATGAATAATGAGATTAATTGAAAAATGGATTCCGATTGTAAGCTTTTACTAAACTCAGTTATATACAAATTAAGTAAACTCTCTTGTATTTTAAAAACTAAATGAAATTTGTATAAAAGCATTACATTTTACCAGTAACTGACTTATACAGACTGGTTTCTCGGTGACTTAATTTAGAATACAATAAATTATTTATTAACCAAAAGGCGGTAGCTTTAATTATTAAGCATGCAAGTTTGAGTGTTTTATTAATTAATCGTCAGCGTTTCGAATCCAGTGGCTTTGAAATCACACGAAACAAGAATTATAGTTTCAATAGGAATAGGTTAAAATAAACCCGAGAAAAAATTTTCTAAAACGGTCTGAAATGATCATATATTTCCATTTATAACTTTTTTTCCAAATGAAAATTTTTTTCAAAGTGATTAAAAAACATCAAGTCATTTGAACTAAATTAAAGTTGATATCAATTTTGTTTTATTCAATTATTATCTAAAATCATCATTAGTCAAAAAACTCTTCAGTTGTATAATATTTATGAAATTACGTTTTCACTCTGTAACAGTTTATCTCTGCAGAATATATTAGTTATCACCCCTACTTATCTCCTCGTTGAGTCATGCAATAATGACAACCAGTATGTGTATCAGTTTGCTGTTTCCGTACGTGTATTAAGTAAACAATAAATTCGCTATTACCAAAATCATTACAGTTTATAAGCGTTAAACTAGTAGATTATTTATGATGATTATAAATCAAGCGGTAACAATTTTCGATATTTTAAGCTTACAAACTACACCACCATTAATTACTACTATTTTGCAGCTCCATAGAAAAGTGGAATGCGTTTAATTATTCGCAAGCGTTTACATTTGCATTGTTTACTCTCGAATCGACTCTATTGTCATTCTATAGGTGTATACATTTTTAAATGGGAAATCGATTTAAATCTTATAGTCAAACACTAAAATTATACTATTTACTCTTGTATGCATTGTGTATGCACTTTATTATTCATGCAAATCTAAATTTAATTCATCGAGCAAGTTTTAAACGCACAATTATTCATAAAGTATTTGTTAATTCCAAAACCACTTTGGTAATTTAATGACTAGGGAATCAATATTGGCTCTAAAAATTCCGGTCAGTCAGATTTTTTAACACCAATTATTTAATTAACTAAAATTTAAATGCCAATTAGTACAGAACTTCAAATATCTCGTTATTGAAATTTTAACGATACATTTTTTGTATTAAAAAAATAACTATCAGTAATTAGTTTATCGGGTTTTATTTAATTTTGAAACAATTTCCAGTACAGTGGAAAAAATTGACGTTTATTTTTTTTTGTCATCCAATCGTTTATTAAAAAAAAAAAAAAAAAACTATCTTAATAATAATCTATAGGTTTTTTTTCCGATTTTTTTTAATTGTCGTAATTTATATTACGAGAAATCTATCACTGATAATTGGCCATATAATAATAATAATAATAATAATAATAATAATAATAATAATAATAATAATAATAATAAAAATGCCCTTCAATAAAATCCACTCACTGATATTGATAATAGTAATAATATTATTTAACGAAAATTTAATAAATGACAGTTGAATAGTAAGACAAAAAAAGGATGCATCTCACAAAGGCGATGCTGCGCGTGAGTCAAAGAAAGACGTCGATATTTTGAAAGTGATGAAGGCTAGCTAGCGCGTAAATAATTAACAACTAGATGTCAACAATGAAGATTTTCCCTTTATCGTTTACAAATTCTACTACCTTTCGTTTAAAGTGCAAAGAAATTATTTTTTATCACAATGTTTATTGTGTGTTTCGATTTGATATAAACTGGCGGGAAGTTTTCTCATCCAACAATATTTAATATTTAACTACTACTTTCATACTGCTGTATAATGTAAGAATTTTCTTAGTATATTAACACTTCACAGAAGCCCATAAACTTTTCAAGGAGTATCAAAGGGGATAGTTCAGAGGAATTAGATCAGTTAAATTTAAAAAGATATACGTTTCACCGGTTCTGTTTACAGAAGGTCTGAATTTAGTGTGTATTGGATGTAAATAAAAATATTGACCAAGCTATAAATATACTGTTAAAAAGGTAGAAGAAACAAAATAATTAAAAAAAAAAAGAGTAGTAGTAGTTAAATATAGCAAATGGTATTTAGTGAGATAGAGTGTAACCATCAGTGTACAAAGGATTATAAATAAAAATAAGTATAAAAATAGCTTTTATAGGAGTATAAATATTGTTAGAATAGATATTTTTTTCACTTGTTGCATATGTGAGATATTTCAAGTAAACCAACTAACCGTTAATAATCAAACGTGATCTACAACGGTACACAGAAGAGCACACTACACCGTATGTAACAGATACAATATGACTTTGAACGGCCGTGATAAACCGATGGTCAAGCTCACAGCACCGCACGTGGACTTGTGTGTATTGAAGCCATAAAAAACCGTTTAGATTTGAAGGCAAATGTCAGGATCGATGCTCAGATCCCACGATTTATATTCCGTGAATACATTACGAGTAGAAATACTTTTTACTACTTTCAGTCAAAGAAAAATTGTTTTTTTAATTTTTAACTTTTCACTTGAACAAAATTTTTTGGTCCGATTTTCAAACATTTTAGAATTGAAGATTGTAAATATAAAACTTATTTGTCAAACAATTAAAAATTTTTTTTTTAATCTGTAAGCCAACGAAATTAACGAATTGTTGAAGAATTAAAAAAAATTTATGAATCGACTTATCTACTTTTTTATATACTCTTTATATATTCTACAACTGTCGAGGATTAAATGAAGTAAATAAATAATCGAGCTTTTATACTTGGACGGCAAAGAAAATTTGTACTTTAAAAAATAGAAATAATAATAAATTTGACATTCAGTTGATATGTTATTTGTATGACGTCTAGATATATAATTTCATATTTGATAGGACGAAGCTTGCATCAGAGAACGAGATGGACAGGATGAAATATGTGTTACAAAAGCATGCAATGAGGGCTCAAGAAAAATGTTGGCATCGATGAACAGGGACGTGGATCCATGCAACGATTTTTATCAATTTGCTTGTGGAAGTTTTCGTGACCGAGAATCCTCGCCATCCAGCTCTAGCTTTACCATACTCCAGAAGCAAATCGATCGTAAAATTCAAAGTAAGTACTGCCGGTAGCGACTGAATTTCATTATTAATTAAAATTTTTATTATTATTTTTATATTTTAACAGTCGCTTGAATGTAAATAGGCATTTTATTACTTATAATTTTACTAGCGGTTGTAAATTGATATGGGTTATTAATATTAATGCTTCAAAATCGATTATGACTCCATTAAAAATGATTGAATGTAAACAAAATTTTCTACTGCTATTCAATAATATTTTTAAATTGATATTGAACAATAAATCTTTCACAATATTTCATTGAAATACATAAATTATGAATTTAAATGGTATCATTAAAAGTATTCAGGTTAGTAAATTTTCATTCATTCAAATAATAATTACATGGGATAATCAAATTTTTGTACCAATATTATTAAGCTTAAATTAGAAACTTATGGATAATTTTGTTCTCATTTAAAATTAAAACCAATTTGTTATAAAGTTCGAAATAATATTGCGAAGCTTACGAAAATTAAAATGCGAGTGCTCTTGAAGCCTCATAAAATGAAAATACAGTTTAAAGTTGAACTAAAATTTTAATTGCGAAAATTAAAGCTTACTTTACGACCCATACCGTATACTGTCAAGTAATGTGTCGTTCAGAAGTTATTCGTAGATAAAACTGCAAAGGTCATTTTCGATGATTTCTCATTTCTCATGCTCACAGTGGTTAAAGGGGAGAAAAAGATAATTATAAACGCAAGTTAAAAAACGAATCAATATTAATTACGCAGGCATCTAGAATATCAACTGAATCGAGGGACGAGTTTTTCTTCATTTAATGTTTTAGATGAGATTTATTTTTTTTTTTTTTTAATTACTAAAGTTTCAATGTCCAAGTTTGTGTCAAGAATTTTCACAAAAGTTTCCTTCACCAAAATATATTTATAAAGGCCTGAATATATCGTTAAGAATAATACATTGTTAATTATTGTTTTTACTTTTTAGTTCAATAACACTTTATTCAACAGCAAGTTTCAGTAGTTCTGTTTTTAATTCGACTCTTTTATAAGAGAAATATAATGGACATGACACATCTGATACTTAACGTTTAATTTATATTTATGATTAATATGTCACTCAGTTGTTTTTGCTTCGGTTAGTTATCACCTCATTATTCTTACTTTAGTTATTTTTACCACTATTGTTATATTGTCAAGTAACTTACTAGTTTTAACACATTTTGAATAATTAGCGCGCAATAATGAGAATTTGCAGTAATATTAATAAATAAACCTCTGCTACACTGAATTGTGCGGTTTTGTCTATATTTGTAACATCATCAAACTTTTAATTGAACGCAAACTGTAGTTACATCCAAAAGGTTTCACTAGAATCCCAAAATATTATAATTTAGTACTTGCAGTTAATTAAAACAAAATAAATAATAATTGACGACACATATATCATTACAATTAATAAAAATAACTTTATATGTGACATTAATCCACTTTTCACCATAAATAAATATAATATCTTCCGACTGTTCTTCACAAATGTTATTTTTCTGCGAAATCTCAGCGTGAAGTAACTCAAAGTATTTTTTAAAAAAAATTAAGTGTTATTAGCGACGAGTACAGAAGATTTTATGAAGATATTATGCTGATGGAAAAAGTGTATTAAGGCAAATGTTCTTCAAAAATGTTCTTCAAAAATACTTCAGTTTTCTGAAGGTTGCACAACTCTAAAATGAAATAATCATATTTATATATATTATAAAGTTTATACAAATGCTAATTATTTGACAAAGATATTAGATTATATTTTTTATAATTAACGATTCAATTAGTTTCCTAATTTATTGTTTAGTAATTTTCATAGGCAATAAATTAACAATATTTATAATTTTAATTTAATTAAATTCGGAATATTAACCTTGTTTAGGATTATTCGCAGTTAATTAATTATGTGTATAAATAATATTTACTCATTACATCAATAAATTATAATTAATCTTAACATAATTAATGATAAATCGATAAATTCCTATTAATAAATAATATTTACGCAAATAGAGATGCCAGGAAACAACTATAAATTTGCACCGTTTAATATTTATTTAACGTTAGCCAAAATCATGGATTTTTGTTATTATTGTGTAAATATTTAAAGCTGAGTAACAACAGATAACATATATCAAGCTTACTTATCATATCACGTATTGCTAATATAATATAACTTTTAAAACTGGGTCTAAAAGTTCTATAAATACGTGTTTCACGGTCAGATTGTCTCATATTTCTTTTTCAACGAATCAATAGCATACAAATAAATCAACAATAATACGTCTCGCATATATTTTATGGTGTGTACTGTATATACTTATGTACACATCTGAGTATGAAATATGTTTTATTAGTAACATAGCCGGTGCATTAAAAAATTTATTTCTATTAAGTTAATTGAAAAAAATGTATCTATTTGGATAGAAAAACATGAAAGAGCATTTTGAAATAATTTATAAGACGATAATGAGTGATTTAATGCAAATGTTAAAGCACAATGAGTGTGTGAATTATGAATTCTTATATGCACCAGTAGTTTTGTACTTGCGAACAAGTTAGAAACCCGTTCAGTACAACAAGTAATCGCTGGCACATCACTAAGATCGTAAATCATCAGAGAAACCTTAGGCTGACATGAATTTTACGTAAAAAGGATATAACTTAGATACTATTGCTCAAGGAAACTTTATTAATCCACTGAGTATTTAGCTTGTGCTAACGATTCTCATTTATTTTTACGAGAGTCACGGTTACTCTTTCATGCATGAATATAGATGGAGATATTTATTTAAATTAATTCGAATCAGTCGAAATTTTTCCGCTACATTTTTCCGATACACTTGTACTCAGTATGTTATAGAATAATTATTATTCTTATTCTGTGAAATATTAATCTATTACAATCCTTGATGAAAATCGGCTAGAGTAAAAAATTACTCCCAAACTGATAACAATAAAAAAAAAAAAAAAAAAAAGCGAAAGTTTCGATTTCGAAATTGAAAGGGATTTGTCTTATAAATATCATGATTTTGTTGTGATTCCTGATTATAAAATTTAAGAATTGTACCAATAGCAATCGAAATTTAAAAAAGTATTTGTTTCTAAAGTTAAAACACTAGAAACGAAGTTCTATAATACTACTACACTCAACCTGGATAACTTGTCAAGTCAACGATGTACGCCCCCACAAAAAACATTTAGACATGACTTGAATAATTTTTTTCTCGTGCACAGTGTACACGTAATCAGCGAACAGTTTGGAATCCAAAGGCAGCCAATTTAATCGTAAAAAAATCCCTAAATAAACTAACCTTAAGCTAAGGGCTCTGAATTACCCTGACGCAGCTAAAGTTACCGAGGTTGTCGACAGATATTTACACAGTATAGGCACACGAATTTAGAGTACCGAGCTTATTACTTAGTATTACAGTAGTAATACAGTAGTAAAAGTTACTACTGTACCTGCAAAGTTATGAATAATCTTAACCTTATTAAATTATTAGAATTATTACGTATCAGTTGTAAACAGGTTAAGTATCTACGAACAATCTCTAAATACATAGAGAATCAATAGTTAATACCCGTGTTTTGATAATTGGCTATTAAGCTTTCAATATTGATTTAATAAACCAAGACATGTATATTTATGTAAGTTTTCAAAAATGCAGTTATTTTTTTATCATAAAAATTGTGAGTTTAATTTTCACTTTTACTTTGAACTTAATTAGCAATCAATTAGTTGCAATAGTTAGTATTTTCACTCGAATTATGAAGTATTTTTCATTTATCCCCTGAAGTTTTATTAAAAATTAAAATTCGTTAGTTAAAGTCAGTATGCCGGTTTAATTTTTCACTGAATTAAAATTTATATACTTTACTGTTCTGTAACAAAAACTTTCAGTTTTTTTTTTTATTTTTTTATTATTTAATTATTCAATATCACATCTACCATAGTCACTGCATTTTCTAAATCAACTTACGTATTTTTTATAACATAAATTTACTGTGGAGTTTAAGGTCAGCAATTAATAGAATTAGCGGTAGCTCGCGCGTATCTATACCAGCAATTATAAATTAGTTAAATTAATGGAGCCAACAAGATGTGAAACAACTTGTACAGAGTATACATTTCTTGTGCATTTATTTAAGTTGAATTAAAACTTTTGAATATAACATTACCATCGATACAGAAAACTCTATGTTTGAGTCTCTAAGTTTGTTCAAGGCTCGGTTCACCTCACGTATACATTATCAAAACTACTATTCAAGTTAAGATAACTATACTCATGTATATAAGTATGTATGTATAAGTCGCTAAATTGCTGTTGAAATTATTAAATTTATATCGACGTCGAACCATCGGCGTAATAAAAATTCACGTAATAGTTAAAATTTTTATAATATTTCTAAAGTTTTATCAATAAACAGTAAGTACCAACAATGAATAGCTTCTAATGGAATTTATATGATGAAATAACTTTCATATTTTGTTACATAATATAGATCTATTTGATATTAACTGCAATAACAGTAAGTTACTTCAAAGGGTATTCTGCTTTATAAAATAAAAAATGGAATTTTTTTTGCGTATTTTCAGACTTTAAACATGCGAAAATATGTACTTTTTTCAACTGTTTTAATTTTATGTATATTTTTGAAGAATGAATAAATAAATAGTAAAAATTTGTAAATAAATGGTAAAATTCTAAATAAATTGACAATTGGTCGACAGTTGACATGATACATGGTGGGTGTGTGTAATAAGTATTAAAGCAAACTCACGGTGATATTTGCGTTACAGCTTGAAATAGAAAATTCGATCGTGTAATTTAATATGCAATGGATTCAGGATACGTATACACGGTAATATAAATATGGATTAAGAAATATGGCAGAAAAAGAATGTTTTAGTAGTGTCAATGAGAGAAGTAATATATTATGAATTATGATATTCATGTATTCTTTTTGATGTATGTATAAGTATTCATGTACCAAATATTAAGAATTTTATATTTTGTCCTATAGATTGAACTTGGTGTCAAGTTTCAAACTGTTAAATTTGTATTTGGAGTAATAGTAGTAATGATAATTAAAATTTTTGCTGACTAATCTCCGAAGCGACAGTCGTCGAGTGCTGAAATTTTAGTTTAGTCACGTAAGACCTCAACTCTATATTTTTTAAGATTCTTGATTAAGTAAATAAAACTTATTAGTTTTAATGTTGTATTGATATTTTCATTCAACAAAAGATAAGATGCTGGATTTGTTATGGGTTGTCGAAGGATTTCATTGGAATAACTTTAAAATTTTTCTACCGTATTTAATAAATAATTCATTGAATATACTGTTTGAATAACACAAGCAAAAGCAATAACTGAGTTATCAATTAAATTTGAAGCTGTTTTTAGTTACTAAGAATAATAGAAGCGTGAAAATTCTTAAATTTGAAATGAAGAATGGTTTTTGCCCACTGAAGTATAACAGCGAGTTGTAATGTTTGATTAGCCATTCGAAACGAGACTATTTTAGACCACTGCGAATGACCGCAAATCTAATTAATTTTATCTCTAGGGAATAAGCTTACTACTTCCTGTATACTGCACTAATTTTGAACTTTATTTGGCTCTGTTAGAATGACAGTAGTTTATTGTTAACCTCAAATTAACTAAACACAGACATTAGTTATTTGATATTGCAGCATGCAGTATCGGCTTGAAATTGGCTCGTTACATTAGAAATAAAAAAAAGCCATTTGGCAGTCGGAATAGAAGTGGATTTATCCAAGTAAGCAAAAACTTTTGGAATTATTAGAACTAATGCAATAATAAAATTTCATCGAAACTGAAACTCAAAATTTTTTTTTTTATCGGTGTATAACCTAATTCAGCAAAACTAATGAAGGGAGAGGGAATCGAATAAAAGAGCAGGAAAACTCAACTATGAATTTTTTAATTTTTGAAAATTTCAAACTGCTTGTTTTTTGACTAACTCTAACCGATTCAAATTATTTTTCACTTCGATAAAAATCCCAAGAGTATATATATGTTAAGCTTCATTAAGATTCGTTCAGAATTATAGACACGTACCGCGAAAAAACTTTTCAAAAGTTGTATCAAGAAGATGAATAAAATACTGAAATTATAATAAAGTCTACTGAAGAGATTGAAAAACCTACACCCGCAATTTCAATCGAATTAAACTCTGCGTACATTAAATGAATTTACTTCCAAGCATTTGGTATAAAGTATTTTATGTACTCCCACATCAAGTTCTATATTGAATTGAACTTAATCTTTTTTTTTTTTTCGTTGCTCTATTTCTAAAATAATCGATTCTATGATTCGAAAATACGTGTAGGCGTGTAAATGCTCGTTGGAGTCTGATAATATCTTACAATCAACTAAATAGATAATAGATTTAAGTGTCCTCTTTTAAACTCCGCAATTCGTTTTCAAGTTTCTTAATTTAGTTAACAAGAAAACGGAAGGTAACGTTATAGATATTAAACTTCACTTTACGTCAGTTACAATTTAAAAAAAAAATGAAAAGATTTGTTGAAGTCAGTTGATAATTATTGATCATTAGTTTACTTGAAGATTATGTAAAAAAAAGTACAAATTTCTTCAAAGAAATTTTTGTAACTTGATTGAAAACGGTCGCACCAAGATGGAAGTATTATAAAACTTTTTATTACAAATCGACCCAACGCATCTAAGAGTGGGCTTGAGCTCGATATTGCTTTTGTCATTTCCATACTACCCCAACGAAGCCCGCGTTACAGCCTTTGAAAAACTTTACAGAAAAAAATGATCCGTCAAATTTTTTAATGAATGTGGGGTATTTATTATTTATTGCAAGTTTTAGCACACTGAATTTTTTTAGCTTATCCCCGCTGAAAAAAGTTTTCTGTGTTAAAAAGTTCTAAAACCTGTCTAAATTCACGTTGTACTTTTTTTTGTCATCTTTTGTGCGATAAAAAAGCCTACGTTTTGTCTCCACGAGAAAAAAAGTTAAAGCTCGCGGTAAATATGACAATTTGAATAGACTAAATTTTTGCGAAATAATAGCATAGAAAGTATGGAAGATTACTCTTTAAATTGATCTTGAGACAACTACCCATCAACTTCTCGAATGTGTTATCAAAAAATTTTTATCGATTTCCGATACAATATTGAGTTAAAAAAACTTTCTTAATTTTTATGCAACGATAATTTCAGTAGTAAAGGAATTCAATTTTGTAAAATATGAATTACAAGAAAATCGGTCATAAAAAAAGTTTTCGTAGAGCGTCTCATAATGAGTGAATTTTTTTTTAGCTATTTTTATTCATACGTAATAAATATTTCAATTAATTTTTCGGCGGCATAAGAAGTTATTATTTTACTATTCTTCTCAATGAATGAATTTACAATTGTGTGTAAAATTTGATCGTAACAAGTCATAATAATAATAATTTTTCTTTATGTTGCAGCGCTGTTAGCCAATGAAACAGGACAAATGGTCGGAGTATTCGAGAAAATAGGACTTTTTTATTCAAGCTGCGTGGCACAAGCTGACAAAGAAGTTAACTTCACTCCAGGTAATTTTCCAGAAATTATTTCATACATCATAATAATACTATTCGATTACATGGATCTAAATTTATCTGTACTTTGACGTAGCCAGAAATATCTAACATTACATAAACAGCAATTTGTAATGTTGTGATTTATTATCTAATAATACGACTGGAAGACACGTGGAACAATAATATTCATACATATGTAGTTAAGTTCACTATTATTCACTGCGATTGAGGATATCTCAACCACAGCAACCACTAATTTATGGTACAAGTTGTATACAAAGTGAAGTAAAATTTGTCCATCTAAATGGTTCAAACCATTGCAAGTAGTAATCGTTAGATAGTGTGGTTGCTGGAACTAAAAGTGTGGTTGTAGATACAACAGATATTTCACTCTAGTGAGCCAGCAAATGCGACTACTTCTGTTATATAGTAGCTAGTACTTTTGACTGTCATTGAGGTAGCTGTAAATGAAAGTTATATCAGTGTAGAATACACCGGGAAAAAATTGTCAACCTTCTACACGCTAGTTTCTCGAGCTACGTAGACAAACGGAGGTATTAAGAGATCAAAATTGTAATGTACCTTTGTAGTTAATCAACCTACATTTTAGCATCAAGAAAAATTGTGAAATTTCTGAATTTTAGCACCCAGAAAAAAATAAATTTTTGAGTAAAAAAAATTTTTTTTTATGCAAGAATATATCCATGAAAAAATATT
Organism: Cotesia glomerata; assembly: GCF_020080835.1. NCBI lineage: Eukaryota > Metazoa > Arthropoda > Insecta > Hymenoptera > Braconidae > Cotesia > Cotesia glomerata. The sequence goes on from NC_058158.1 coordinate 32,426,617, forward strand.
TTCTTGACTCGTGTAAAAAAAAAATTGTTCCAAAAGTGTCCAAAACATTTTCTAAGCCCAGATATCGAAACATGACACAATAAGGAACATTTTTGGGACATAAATAATCTGAAATTTTCAAATAGTGTATTTTAGGCACTTTTTTATGATTTTTAAATAATTTTTTTGGACATTTTAAGAACACTTTTTAGACAATTTTATTCTATTTCAAACAATTTACATCAGTCAAGATTCTTTTGGTCTTTGCCAATAATTTTTTTGACTCAAGTAAATTTCTATTCGGTTTATTTAGAAAGATATTAATGATGATATAAGCATGAATATAATATTTTCTTGAGTTAATTTTATTGAATTTAATCCTTAATCCAGTGTAAGCAAACATGAAACCTATTCCAATTATTGCAAGTTTAGCAGACTATAATAATTATAATTACTGTATACTCATACAGTATACATGAATATATATAATATTCCGAGTACACTCAGAAAAGTTAATAGTTTTAGCTGCCACGCAATGTTGAGGACTTATCTAAACATCTCCTCAACTTCTCCTTACTTTCCGCTTTGCACAATGTTGTTATTTTGTAGATCAAGTGCAGCACCTCCTTTCTCAGTGTGCTCATATATTATAGCTTTATTAATTATAAATTTGTAATACGAGTAAGAATAAGTAATAAATTAAATGGAAGTGATCATCGAAAATAAATCTCTAATTAATAGATTATACCCTGTTTTGAATGTGTTTACAAATCAAGACATCTCGATATTCAAATAAAACTGGGGATTATAAATCATGATCGCGTCAAATTCGTTAGATTTATTTAGTTTTTGTATTAAACATAAAAAATAAATTTGGTGAAAAAATTGAATCAATATTTTTTTTCATCATTTTTAGTATATATAAATTTATCTATGAATAAAACAAAACTCATAAATATTTATGTATCTTCTAGAATGAAAAAAACACTGTGGATATTACCCTCCATGGAAAAATAATAGACTAAATATTCGATACAAATTTAGTAGGTACGTTTTAAATTTAAATAAATACTACAATCTTCTGATCGGTGAAAAAAAAATTATTATTTTGGAATGACGGTAATAATTTAAAAGTTATTGTAATTTATAAAACTTGATGTAAAGTATAAGAACTTAATGTTTTTTTGTTACTTTTGGTTTACTAATAATATTTTAATTTGGTATTCTATCGCGTAGTAGGCTAGTAGTTCGTGCTGCTTATGCATTATATTCCAAACAATGCGAATATAATCCGTCTTCTGGACGCAGATGATAAAATAAATATTATTTCAGTTTCCGTTGTTTACTCTCAAATTTAATGCATGGAATATATCCAACTATATTTTGATCCATAGTTTTTCATTTTAAATAATAATTATTCAAATTTTCCTTTAATAAATTCGGAAAAATTAAATCAGTTCACAAGTTTTTTTAATAATATTTAAACAAAAATGAAAAAGCTCAAATTTACAATTTAAATCGATAAGATTAACTCTGCTGACGTGGATTCTTTTTACTATTGCAGTACGATATTTTTTCCGTATTAACTCGACACACGTGCGCCATCGTCGAAGCGAGCTAAAAAGAATACCTCAATGTCAATGGCTATGAATGATCAAAAGAATTGCTTCGAGTTGCGTTAACAAAAGTAATAGAGAACAACGAAAAATAACAGACGAGTAGGAGATCGATAAAAAAAAGTGGTGTCGATATCATAAAAAAATAAACAAAAAATGATAAGGCGAACACAATATTTTTCAAAGCAATCTCAATATTTAATGTGTTTGATTGATTTTATGGCGTTCACGTATTTTTTTTATTTTTGCTGTTTCCTTTACAATTTTTTATTGATGAATTTAAATATGTCAGTAGCGAATACTGCTGACTCACGCACAGCCGTCAAACATCTACACGAATTGCCATCCAGAGAGGTTTTGTGTTTGTAAAGCATGTCCTGCAGATATATCCACATTGAATAAATTCGAGGGAATTGCATCAAACGAAAGAATGGAAAGAACCAACCGATGGTTTAATTTGAGCTTTTGGTCGTTGTATAAACTATTTTTTGATACCGGCAACTCTATTCTCGATATTACATATGCATATTGTTATTCTCTTGTCAGATGTCGTTTCAACTTATAATTGAGCTGCAATGTCAAGTATTCAATAAAGTCGATCGGAATTTTCTGTGACAGCTTTTTTTCTATAATCGGACTTTATGATTTTTATTAGATTTCGTTAAAAATTTAGTTATTTGGTTCCCTGATAAAAAGATCGAGAAATCAGGTCATGTTATATTCTCAGTAGTCTCAGTGGTCATTTGAAATTTTCAAAATACAAGAAAAAAAATATTTCGACCATATTTCAGTACATGAAGTTAAATTCACAATAAAATAAAAATTTTGCATTGAGATATCTTTTCCCATTTTTAATGTCGAATGAATCTCTTTGACGGCCTGAGTTAAAATGTCATGGGTAAATTAAACTTTTTAACTTTGCAAACGTAAAATGAACGCTTTCAACGTATCAAACGTATGGAACGTTAAAACCAAAGATCCTAAAATTTTTTTCCTCCTCTTCAAGACATAAATTTCTTAATAAAACATAATATTTCGACTCGGGATACAAACAATTTACGAATTAGATGCCAAAGTTTTAAATCGATATTTTTAGGCATTAAATTCTGTCATAACTTTGAAAAAGTCTAACCATAAAAAGCTCAGTATTCGAGATTGTAGATCTGAATATTTTCTCTAACAGACTTTCATGTCGTTTAAATATTTCTGATATGTTTATCGAACGTGTTCATGGTAAAGAATTATATCCCAGAGGTGCCGCATCGATGTCAGTAAATAGAAAATTCTGTCACCACTTTGAAGAAAAATTGACATTCCAGATTGAAGATAAATGCTTCAGAATTGTATCATAGAAATTTTGGATCGATATTTAATTACAGTTTGAAGTTGTATGCACAGTGAATTAAAAAACTCTAAGAATTATGAAATCTACTTGCATTTTGGATACCGAATGAAATTTTTTTCTCCATACCGTTGATAATTTAATTAATTATACATATATATTCAATTGGAAAAATTATTGAGTGACGGATTCGTAAATTAAATTTTCTGTTAATTATAATCCGGGCTTATAACATTTGAGCAGGAATCCGTTATCGTTTTGAAAAATATAAAAACATTATTATTTTTTTACTCTGATTAGCCGAAAGTTTAAATTTCTGCGCTACTACGCGGGAAGAAAGCTGAGCTATAATGAAAAATAAATAAAATCATTTTGCGCTTGCATCAGCCTTGTACTGCAATGATAGTAAATCGGAATTACTATTACATGTTATATGGGGCGAAAAGCAATATGCACTCCACAGAGAATGCTACTCTAAACTTCGGTGGGTAGACAATCACATACGTCGGTTAGAATGTCCTACTTCCCTTCCTAGGTTTGCGACATACTGTTATAACCACCGTCATATTGCACGCCCCAAACAAGCTCTGTTCCACCGCTGCGAAATGAAAAACATGTCGTACGCTTGTCTTAAATCATTTTTATTGTTTCTCTAAGCCACACTAATATTCGATGAAAATATACTGTTGTTAAGGAAGTACTTGCTAAATCGTGTAACACTGAAAGCATTTCACAGGAAATTGTTATAAAAAAACTCAATTGAAAAGATTTAGACGTTAAGTTCAGTATTGATTACTATTGTTATTATTAATAGTAAATAAACTAAGCTCATTATGTGTCCTAAACACTCCAGTAATTCATGTTAATTACAGTAGTTGCGTTTCATTGAACTTGTGGGGTCGTCAATAACGGAAACGCAAGTAAATTTGCCATAAACTGGTTCTGTAGCATTATGACAAGAACACAAATTGTGGTTTGTTAATTATCATACAGCCATACATTCAATGCTTATAGAAGATATGCAGATCCTACTATTTGACTAAAATACAAATTTTCACGCAAAAACTATCTTTTAATAAAATTATGCTTATTTTGTTCACTTAATGATTAAATAGACAAAATACAATGCGAGAACTAGACTTTATGCTCGATTTGAATTTCCAAAATTCGTTTTTTCAAAAGCGAAATACAAATACAGCAGGTATATTAATAGAATTTAAAGTGTTAATGGATAAATCGTCTTGTTGAATAATTTATTTTATTGTCAAACAATTTTATCCGGCAGTATCTAAATATACTGGTATATAATCTACAAACAGTAGTTTGCATTTATGTCGCTCTAATAAACTAGCAATCTACGCCAAATATATTTGCATACTAATATTGACAAATGGACATACATTGCGGCAAAATTGTCATACTTTATGTGAATTGATAACCAGTCGTTAAGGTATTATCGGAACAGTAGACATAATTTTGGATCTAAAAATTTAATTTTTTATATTATCAATAATAATAATAATAATAATAATAATGATAGTAAAATTTTTTGTTGATAATGCAAAAACTATTTTTTATCAAAAAAAATCGTTTTCAAAAACTGTAGTGATATTTTTTTGATAGTTTGATTCACCGGATTGAATAAAAAATGATAATAATTCTTAATGAAAAAACATCGTGAAACGTCAAATAAAATTCATACCTAATCTGTAACTGAGAAGCCAACCGATCACAATATCGATAACTTGACTTTCATCGGCTAGAATGGGTCAAAACTCGTCATGTTGAAAGGAAGTTATAAACTCTAAAATCCATTGAAATTTAGTGGTTTCCTATTTTCAAGCTCAATGTCGGTGTATATAGTATAAGAATAAGTCAATATTTGCCAATAGTCAATTTTAATTTTCACTGATTGGAACAAAAATTAATAAAAATAAAATAAAATTTACATCGATCGTCTCTTAAAACGGTGAATAATTATTGCAAAAAACAGTAACAGCAAAAAAATGACTATAAGTCAAAAGTCGAAGCTTTTTACCCTTTCATATATACAATTCAATCGTATTCCTCTTCGCGAGTCGTTCTTAGCGCGGAAAAAGCTCGAGGGATGATAAGGAACAGGTCAAGCGAATAAAATCTACGGAATAATCGATTATCTGATTATCTAGAGAATTTTATTGGTCGAAATCGCAGTGTGGCGTGATAATGACTTTCAATCTATTGTAACACTCAATATCAAATGTACTTGCTTTCTCTTACAGTCTGTTATTTTCGTTAATTAACGTAGTTTGTCATTAATCATAATAACCGCTTAGATAGTGGCTGTATAAGCTCAAAAGGAAGCTTGAATATTCACGGTGATAAATTTGTTAAATTTAAATTTTATAAACTCAAGGATCAAGTTTACCAGATACTGCCATTACATTAATCGTTTTAATGTAACCAGACTGAAATCATTTTTTAATTTAATTATTCTGCGATAACATGATCATTTAGGACAGAAAAATTGTTTTTTTTTCTTATTATAAACAATTACTTGGAAGGGAATTTTTATTTCTTTTTTTGATCAATTTGTGGAAAAACATCTGAAATTAGAAGTAGCAGATATTTGATGTTCTTACAAAATTTTTCTTAACAAATATATTAATATAAAAAAAAAAAAAAAAAAAAAAGAAAAAATTTCACGTTCAGAAATTTTAAAAAACTATCAACACATTCTTTGAAAAAAAAATTTTTAGTGCAAAGTTATTTTTCAAATATCACCAAAAAATGGTCCGATGTCTACTGATTTCAATTTTGTGAAAATTTATCGTATTCCCTTACGACATTTGTGATACGATGTTCAGTTACAACTATGTTCGATAAATCTTATAGCTCTCCACCATACAAGTAGATGTTCAAAGTTTCATACTATTAAATTCGTTACTGGCAAGTACCAGGGTTGTGAAGAGGAATCGTTACATTATTTTACAATGTTCGTCTAATAGAAATGCCAGTAGTCTGAGTCCGCCTCATTGATGTTATAAGTAGCTGAATTAAAAATGAACTACCTACATTCATTACATGTGATCGATAGACACCGAAAATTATTGATTTGCATATAAACTACAAAGATGAAATTTATTCCCTCACTATGTCAATAACAAATGCCTAAAAAAAAATTTTTTTTTTTCAACAAAGTGAACTGACTTGGTTAAAAATGTAAAACAACAACGTATAATTTTTGTCAATGGAAAAATAGCCTATATTCACTCCAAATTACAGAGTGAGTATAAAAAAATCTCAGTGTTATTATTTAATTACAAGCTTCTATGTATGAAATTTAAAATTTGTGAAATTTAAATGATTCAATAACAAAACTTTATCTCAACAATTATTTTTTAATTGAAATTTAAAACTTGATTTAAAACCGAATGATAAAAGAAACGAAATAAATAAAAAAATGAATCAATGTTTCGAAATAGTTAACTCGATAAGAGGATCTGGAAATTAAATGAAATAATTATTACCTAAATATTGGTAATTTCCAAAACTTTGAATTCATATTATAAACTTTATACATTTGATTATACAATATTACTGTCGAGATAATAGCTTCTTTAATTAATTATGTTAAATGGTACGGCGGAAAATAGAGGATAAGATAATTAATATGAGAAGATATTTTGCTGTATTTAACGCTCGAACAAGCAAACATTATTGTCGTAGTGTAAGTTGTTATTTAAATGTTATGTAATACAAAAGTAGCAGTTTAGTTTATTAGTACGTGTGGAATTAATGTAAAGGGTATCAGTAACCTTGACCAACTTTTTTTAGCACGGAAATACCATTGAAACTATCGATTTTACAAATATATAAATTATTACAAAAGACAAGTCGTAGTAAATTAAAGAACAACAGTATCTTCGACTTAATCTTCAATGATTAAATAAGTTTTTTTTTCTATGTTCACTTTAATGACTTTTTATTTACTTTTCAAAATACTATTTCAATTTGAGCGATTTGCGTATATTATTTCATAGCTGATTATTATTGATTATTGAATTAAATAGTTTGAAAATATGACTGTAAAGTGTATCAATTTTGAAAGAATTTAGATTCCCAAACAATTTTTTCAACTTCCCGATAAAAAGTATTTATCATTTATTGATGAAATGTCTTAATCATAAAAAGAAAAAAAGTTATCAGCATGAAAAAATTTAAATAATAACTTTTATTTCTATTGGTTATTTATTTTTCGGTTTATGACCATCATCACAGAAGTAATAATATCATTGTCGATAAAACTTTATTTGACAAAAAATTACTTTTATCTTGTCTTCGCATTTTCTTACTATGAATACATTTTAATAAAAATTTTATCAAAACAAATTTTTTCAACCTTAAGAAAATCGATTTTTGTTTGAAATTCACGGCACGGAGAAAATTTCAGGGTAAATATTATTCTCTTCTAATTCCTAGTTAAACTAATCCGACCTACAAAGATTAAGAGATTAAACTCTCTTAAACACTTGATTATAAAATGAAAGTAATTTTTCGAATAGTGAGTAACACAGTTAAAAATAAATATCAAATCAGAATTGTTTATTAATATGTAACTTTGAATATAAAAAAATTGAAAAATAAATTATTACCCACTTTACTCTCTATAACATAAATTAGCATTCCGAAGTTATGTTTTAAAAAAAATTGTTTTATCAGCTCTTATAATTGGTTCATACCTTATCTGCTTGCATGAATTATACGAAACGATTCAGCGATTAAAACGGAATCGATTAGTCCATAAAAAATATAATTGCACCTTGAGGTTATGATGTGTGTAACTATTAAAAAAAAAGAACCCTGTGAACTCGATAAAATAAATTAATTTCAGGAATTAGCAATTAAACCCAACACTCAAATTAATTTAATCAATGCATTGAATCAAATTAAATCGGTATGATCTATAATTAGCATTGCGTACATACTCAAATTTATAAATAAAGTATGAGTAATGAATTAATAAATTCTTTATTAATATCGATTCCTTAGTAAGCTCGATAAAAGACTGACCTAGATTATAAATCTTTAGTCACAGAAATACCGGCTTACGGTCACCAAATCACGAGCTTTAATTATGTGATAAGAAAACCGCCAATAGTAATTATAATTAAGTTAATAAAAACTTTAAATTAATAAAACAAATGCCCTTTCATCACGATTATATCGACCCCGGTTAACTGTACAACGAGCCATAGGTCACATGACCATTTTTTATGAATATTCTTATTTTTTTACGGTGGGTGAAATATTTTTATTTTTTCTTTTAACTATTGCAGATGATCCATTAAGTATGATCTATGTACTTGCTATGCAATTTATGTGGTCTATATATATATCATATATAACTGTCCAGCAATAAAAATTTTTCCTGAGAGACCACTGGGTAATCCAGTGAGCCACACAATCGGATTGTCCTGTTCGAATGATTTACAGTGAATTTGTTTTCACGTCTGAGTATGTTTTATCTAACTGTATAGATCATACACGAGGACTCAAGTCTATTTTTACTTAGAAAATCTATATACATATATATTTATAGTTTTTTGCTAGAATCCAAGGATACCGAATGCAGCAAATTGGAAAAAATTCAAGGTCAAGAAATCGCTGTCGGAAAAGGAAAATATTATTTATTACTTCATGATAAAAATAATAAATTGGCTTTATGCAATTTCCGTAATGTATTTGAGAAAGATAAATTTAAAAATTTTCCAAATTGTTGATTATTTTTTTTTATTTATTTCAACTCGGTGAAAAATTGAAGTTTGAAAATCTTAAGGAAAGATTTTGTTGAAATATTAAAAATTGTGGCTTCCAAAGTTAAAAAAAAATTAATAAAATTGTATTATTGAGTTCGAAAAACTGAAACATGCTAAAAAAGTTTTAAAAACTTAATTTGAATAGTGAGTACATAATAAAACCTGCAGTGGCATGACTAAGTAAAATACTGAATAAAATTCTTGTCGCTAAAGAGTGTACACGAAATAAAGATGTTATATAATTCAACAGTTCCTCCAAACTAATTACGTGTAAATAAAAGAATAAATGAAGCTCGTACTCTCAAGAAATTCAAAGAGATTCAAAGATAGCATTTGTGTATCTCAGAAATATCAAATAAAGAAGACCTATTTATTATTAATCTCAAGTAAAAAAAAGCAACACTGAATTTTGAGTTCACTTTTTCAAAGCACATTCAAAAAAATAATTCATTTTCACTCATTTATATCTGAATACTCATGAACATATATGTTCAATTTATAATCATGAACTATGTCTGTAAAAAAAAGTGATAAAAAAAGTTGAGCCAATTAAACAACCGCTTAAATCTGATCATTAAAAGTAAAAGGTTAAAGGTTAGAGATGAATTTTATAAAAGTAAATTAAATCTGGATTATTTTTTGTGAAAGATAAATGTCCGTCCTCCCATTAAATTTAATGATGATAGACCAAATAATGAAACAAACCTATTAACTAGTTTATTGCACGAATCACAATTGACGTAACCAGTTTTTTTTTATAGACATTGTGTACGCGATACCGCAGAGGATATCCGAAAAATAAAAGATCAAACAAAAGATAAGAACACAGTTTTATTTTTTGCTCGTCACGTTTTGAACTGTCGTATTATATACATGTACATGGCGACTCTTTTATACATTATGGACGGTATACGTTACAGTCTATATCCTTTTTCGTGCTTAGTTCATGACCATTTTTTAAATTTGAGAAACTCAAGCTCAAGGAACTACTTTCCTTTCATGAACTATTAATTAGCGTCACGGCACCTTTATGTTTAGCTACAATCGGTCAATTACCTTTTTCCTCTTCCAAATGGACTTTTTTCGCCGTCTGGATGGTTTGTATTGATCTAAGCTTATCTCGGTTTATATTTCACCTTTTACTATCTATACAAGAGGAAGCATTGCTTTTATGCACACATATGGGGAGATTAAATTCTTCCAACAATCTATGTATACATCGCAAGGCCTTTGAAGAAGCTCTTCAAAAGCATCTAACTATTTCTAAATACCGTCAACTTTTTAGATATACCTTTATACCATCGTTCTATACATAAAGACGTATATGCATTTTTTAGCTTTATCAGTATGGAAATAATACATACACTGTAAAAAATCGGGAGTGAATTTTACTCCGCATTCACTCCCATCACTCAGGGTACCGGAGTGAAGTAATTAAACACTCCGCGTTCGGAGTGAATCCGAAGTTTTTTTCAGAGGAGTAATTTCGAAGTGATTCCGAAGTGAATCTGGATTTTCATAAATAAATACTTTTTAAATAAAGCTTTTTTGATGACGAAAAAAATTCATTAGATTAATTTATTGATAGTATCAAAAAATTTTATTCAACATTCATCTGAAGGCAGTATTTTGAAAACGATTAGGTAATAAAACTTGTAAAAAAATCTTATTTTTTTTTAATACGCCATTTAAATTAAAAGAAATAGTAATACTTAAAAGTGTATACGTTATTTACCGAGTTATGAGATTTAAAAAAGTTAAGATGTTATTAATAAATGTTTGCTGACATAATATAAGTACGTCCATAAAAATACTGAACTATAACGTGGCATATACTGCCATTTTCTTTATATTCGTTGTACGAAATTACTTACTATGTTAAAAAAAAAATGTTCACGAATCCAGTCTAGTCTTTAATTATAAATTTCAAAGCTTACTCGGAAAAGTATAACATTAACATTCAGTTTTATTCTAGCTGTTGAAATGTTCCCATTACACGACCAAGTTAGAGGTCAATCTTGCAGAGAATTACATGGCTCACAAAAAATAAAACAGAAAAAAGAAACTATAACATTTCTATTTTATTTAAAAATTTAACTACATCTAGTGCAAGAGTGATTAAAAAAAGGATTGGAAAAATAATTCTAGTCGTTAAAATCAGACAATACATATGGAAAAATTCTTTGTTCGTTTAGTAGAAATATACGTAGTCTATCGGTGAGTTTTGTAAATTTTAGTTGAGGGTTGTTACGAGAAAAACGTTTTTAGTATTCATTAAAAAAATTTCGTGTAACTGGGTTGGAATTTATCGATCAAATATTCAGAATTTTTGCGGTTATATTATTGGACAGTAAACATAAATACCTTTCATGTTATTTGATAATTCACTGATGGAATTTTTGGCATGTCAATTTTCATAACTATCCACGTAAATGTGAACATAAAAATTTTTATACCAGATATTTTCTTCAAAGAAATACAATTTTTTATCCCCGTAAAAGAATCTTGAGTAGTTTGTTGTCTAGGTGTATAGCGCATTTTAAAACGATTGAGCACGACCCGGAAATGAAGTTGTTTCCGTTCACACTATTTTACTTTTTTATTGTTCCATTCATTTATAGTTCGAAACAAGGTCAAGTCTTTAGCATTTTGTTTTTGAAATAATTATTCATCACAGCTATTTTCACAATATTTTTTTCAGTAATTTAGTAACATTTTATCTTTAGTTATTTTCATTACTATAGTCTATTGAGTATAATAAAAGTTTACAACTAGGAAATTCATGAAGATAGTGCGACCCAGAAGCATGGGTGTTAAAAATATATATTTACCGAGAATGATGAAATATATACACTATAATATAATATTATAAAATAAATAACCGGGTCGAAAAGATTACTCAGTTTATTGAATTGATTTTTTTTATTGATAGTATATACGCTGCTGGAAGAATCAGGCGGCTACATACCTCCGAAATCATCAGCGTCAACGGATATAACTTTTCTGGTAGCGACACTTCTTAAAATAAATGGCGCACCTCTTTTTGATTTCTACGTCGATGTCGACTTGTATGATCACACGAGAGTATCTGTTTTTCTGGACCTGCCCTCAAGACATTTGGCAGACACATTTTTTTCCAATAAATATGTAAGTCTTGTTTTTATCAAATTTTTGTATTTTACTTTTGTTTAGTTACATAAAAATAAATGTTGTGAGAAATGAATATTATTATTATGAGAAATAAAATAAAAATTTCAAATAGAATTGTACACGACAGAGGAATTGAAGCACATACCTAGAGAAATTTATTCAATGCGTTGTTTGGATTTTATCAGTTTACCCACATACCACTATGCGAATATACAAATAGATTGACGATATTGATATAAAAAATACTGCTTTATTGTTTTACATTAGTATCACGGAAATTCATATCTATAACTGTATTCAATTAATCGTTTAAGTTATTTTTAAACACTTTTCAAAATTTTTTAGTTAAAAATAAGTGTAATGGTAAATTCAAAGATAAATCTTTTTATACCAATAATTACTTTATTGTTTTTTTTATTGATTAATTTCAGAATGAAAATTTTAATAACGCTAGAATTTTCATAGAAAAAATTTATATAAATTTATAAATTAAAAAAATTGCTTTTCCAAATAAAAAGCTTAGAATCTATAAAAAAAGACTTTTCAATAAATATGTTGAAATATATTCACTCGTTACATATGTTTGAATAGTTAAAAGTCTAAAAATGATGCTTCGCATGTTTTTGAAAACTACTTATAAAATTCCCTCGGTAGAAATATTCGCGAACATTAAATCCTAAGGTTTGTAAACTTTTGATGCTAAGCTCCTTAAGTGCAATTTAGATTTGAGTATTCATACTTACATCTATGACAGATATCGTAAGAGAGCTTTATATTTTATCAATTATATTATCATTTTATCTCAATGGAAAATATAAAAGGAATTTTTTAATAAATATTAAATAAAAAATAAATAAAATATATTTGTTTCAAAATTTTTTGAAGTACACTACTAAACTAAAATTAAAATAAAAACTAGCAATTTTATAAATTTATTAATAAAAATAAAGAGGAAATTTATCTTGTTGAGAAATGGGATTTTTTTTTTTCATTTTTCTGTTAGTGTTTTATATTGCCTCGGAGTTTTGTTCTATTCCAGTTTCCCCTAATTCAAGAAAATAACAAACACCCGAAAAAAATTTTTTTGTAAAAAAATTTTAGCGTACTGTCTGAAGTAGTCAATTCACTCGATCCGCCCTCTGACTAAAAAAATTTTTTTGTTTACTCTGTAAAATATCACCTTATCCCGCCCGGATTTGGCTGAATAATGAAACTAAATAAATTTACGTAAATATATATTGTGTATTGATTGAAAGCGAGAGAGATGAAGTTGCCAAAGAATAAATAAATGTAATTCATAACGACATGAAGACAGTTGAGGATTCGAAATAAAAAGATACTGTCTGAAGAAATCGGTAGCAACATCAGTTAGATATCTATCAGTGGGGCACGACAGTCTGGAGCCGCGAGAAGTCGATCTCCGTACAAAGAGGATATAGATACGTAACATAGCAGGGTACTGAGTGTGGCATGGGTTGCACTGGCCCATTGCCAAAATGTGCATTGACGACATGGTAAAACTTATAATATCCTGCTATGACATTACAGCTATTTTTTACTTTACGAACCGTAATTTATTTTTTCATTTAATGACTTCATAAGCTCAGCTAATAATCGATTTATTTTTATGCCTATCGCTCTAATTGTTCATCAACTTTCGCTAAAGTTTCCCGGCGTGTCGATCTGTCGGGCTCAACAACTAGAGATTGACATGATGCATTTAATAAAGTTTCAAAATTTCCGACACAATTTTCAAGCTCTAAGATGATACTGATGACACGAGAAATATTGCAATAAAAATAAACGCGTAAAAGGATATACTTTGCTTTACAGACGTTATTATTTTTATTTTTTATTTTAGCGTTTGATATCAAGAAATAGAAATAGTTTTAAAGTTATCGATGAATTCTATCACGTACACTCAATTACTTGAATTAAAATTTATCTGACGGTGAATTTTGTTGATAGAAAACTCTCCGAGAATAAAATAATTATTTTATTGACTTTCTGCAGTATAAATAGACAATGTTTAGTTTCTTAAATAAACTTTTCCTTCTTCTCAATTTACTTGTTCAGCAAAGTCTACAAACTTCATTAATATTTAATTAAATAAATATTTTTTTAAGTAATCATGATAAATGCTCTTTTATTTATAGCAAGTACTTAGAAAACTTGTGGTAGCAAAACATCTGAATTTATAATTTATTTAAAAACACTTTGGGGAAAAATCCATTTAAAAATGCATGCCTCTTCTTATAGATAATAAAAATCGATAAAACCACTAAAGAATTATTTAAGGCGACATGCATTCTATGTGAAGCTTTCTTACTTGGCATGCACTTACATTATTTGTTTTAGGAGTAAAATATCAGTTTCTTAAAACTTTTTAGCTTAACGGTGTTTTTAACTTCACTTTTTATTATGAAATAAATAATAAATATTAATCAATAAATTCTAACAATAATTTCACTTTTCAGAACAAAATTAATTTTTAATAGTTTAAATAATAAATAAAGATCGAAATAACTATAATTATTATACTGAATATGATAGCTACTTTGAAATGCGTAGCCTTTAAAGCTCGGAGGAATTTTGAATTCTTTGGAAACGACCGAGTAATGGTAGTTATGTAAATTTTTGAGATTCAAGAGTCTATTTGGGAAAATAAACAACTTAAGCTCTATTGTACGGTATTTTTCAAAGCTCCTGATCTTGCGATAAAGAAATACGTGGTTTGGTGACTTAAGCAAAGTAGACTGCGTTTTTTAAAAATGAAACTCAATTTTGAGTTTTGAGTCGATAAATAATAATTTCTGAATTGTATTTTAAAAACTAAAAACTAAAGAAGACTATTAAAAGTTAAAACATTGAATGTAATAGCTCATTTTTTTATCTACTGTTCATAGAAATGAAAATATCTGAATCATTGTTAAACCGATTTGGAAAGTTCGTGACTCTATTAAGCAAGATAAATAACTTCGACTATATCATGCGGTATTTCACAGAGCTTTTGACTAAACTAGATATAAAATACCCGATTTAAAAGCTTAAGTTTCTTAGACTATTACTTACACCGAATAGTATAAAAAAGTTGACTAATGTTTTAATTTTTTCGTCGTGAATGAAGATTAATAATATCGTTACTGAAAAAGACTGGTCTACTGATTTAAAATTAAATAAAATTTTTTCTTCAATTAATTTACTCAAAATAAAAATTTTAACATTTGAAATTAGATTTTTTATTTGGCAAAAAAATTATTTTTAATTTTAAACATATGTACAAAAAAAAATAAACAATAATCCCTTAGTCAACTCTAAAATTCTCTTAAAATATTATCCAATAGTTCAAGTTATGAATAATGAATTTATTTTCCAAAAAGTTATAAAATTTTAATTGAAAATGAGCTACAGATCTGAGAGATCTAAAAGATGATTTACTACGAATCCGACGGCATAACTTTATTTTAATTTAAAAGAAAGACATCTTAATGTCAACGGAATGATTTGTTAATATATTTTACACTGATAAAAATTTTAACTTGACTCAAGAGCAAAAATCTTGAACCAAGAACACCAATTGGAAGAAAATGAATTTCTTGAGCCAAGAGGAAAAATTCTTGAGTCAAGATAGATTCTCTTGAATTAATAAAATATATCTTGACTCAAGAATTTTTCCTCTTGGCTCAAGAAATTCATTTTCTTCCAATTGGTGTTTTTGGTTCAAGACTTCTGCTCTTGAGTCAAGTTAAAATTTCTATCAGTGTAGTAGATGGATTTTTAATTCACAGAAAGACGGACCAAGATGGCACGCAGAGGCAAGCATGAAAAGAGTAATCCGCAAAAAAAGATCTAATCCTGCAGAGAGTCAAGCGTATACCGTCATCAAGGTAAATATTGATAATTGTTACTTTGGTCAATGTAAATAATTTACACTGATAAAACGAACATTTTAAATAAAAAATTGAAATTATTTTTTATTCAACTATGCTTAACAAGTGTTAGTTTTTAATTATAATTTTAAATCCTACGATTATATGCACAAAAAGACATTTTATGCTAAAGTAATTCGTGTATTACGTAGACAGAATAAAAACCAAGGATGATATATTTATCGTCTTATGTTGAAATTTTTAATTATATTTAAAATATTCATCTTTTAAATAAAGATCTCATAAATAAATGCTGGTAATGTGTTTTAATTTACAAAAGTAATTAAAATTTATGAATAAGACTTTCCTTTAACAATATATAAATTTATTTTGTTTGTGTATGTTTTGAAAATCTAAGTTTCATGTTACTGTTCTCCAATGGCTGAGTTGAACCCAACACGATCACTCTCGAATTTTTATTCTTTACTCTATTTTTTACGATTATTTTTATTAAAATTAAAGTTGAAAATCATGTTAAATAATAAGCCTAGTGCAAAATTTATAGAGACTAAAAGAAGCAGTAGATTGATTTTTAAAAGTTTTTTTTTTATGATGGACAAAAAAAAGTAAAAAATTACCGCAGCCTGGATTCGAACCAGGGATCTTCAAGGAATCATTTTCAGCTTGTAAACATAGGTGGACCTTCATACTCCGCCGTCCATCTTACGGTTTTAAATAAATTATAATATTTTTAGAATTGAAACTTTATTGTTACTATTGTGAAGTTAGCAACCTGCTTATATAAGAATCACAGTGCTACTCCCGTGTATGCCACGCACGGTTCTTTTTAGATAAGAATATCCTAGAGTAACGGACAATAAGGGATATTAAGGGAGAATACAAACTTCACATGATAAAGTTTACAAGCATGAACAATGTCTTGACGCCTTACCAACTTGGCTACTGTGGCACTTGTAGCTTCGACTTTCTAAAAGCTATTTAAGCTACAAATCTCCTTTCGTGCTTCTATAGCTTATTATTGTTAATATTTTTTCAAAATTTTATTTTACTCATAACTTATAATCGAATCAATTTATTAAAAAATTTAGAAAAAAAAATTTTACATTGAAAAAAAAAAAATAAAGAATGAAAAGTGCAGTTGCATGGGATCGAACCAGAGCCGTTAATCAGACAAATTTAAAGGTCCCTGCTCCAAGTTAGTTTAGTATAGAAACTAACTTATTTCAAATCATTTACATGTTTTTAAACTAACATGACAAGTTTTTGTGGTTGATTATTTTTTGATTGTTAATAATAAAAAAAAAACCAACTTTTCGATTAATTCAAATGTTCGATTGTTTGAATCGATTCAGTAATAAACCTATTATAAATGTTTGAAAGAAAAGCTTATTGCTTCAATATCAATAAATATATTGCGATTTTGCTAGTCATTATTCATAGTATCAGTAATCATTTTTGTAAAGTTATGTAAATCCTCGAATAAATCCGGCTGAGGATACAGCATCAGAGACTTTGATGTACGGATTTAGCCATGAAAAATGAGGTAACTGCAGCTAAACTTTTGCTGAGAATTATGTTTTAAAGTCAACAGTTCTTTTAATCTCATCGGATAATTTTTCGAGTCATTTACTGAATTCTATAGCGTTTTTGTTTTTGTAACTAAATCGAAACGATATTTCAAACTTTCAATTAACTGTTTTACTTCAAATTGATGGTGGATTCGTACTTTATGACTTTATAAAAACGTTGAATTCCAATAAATAAGTCCCTCAAACAGATTCTAGCTACATTTGAACCCTTCGCATGATATTGAATTTTTGAAATCGATTTTTGCGGGCTTATAGAATTTAATTACTGCACACATCAAACGTGAATGCGATTTAGGTACTAAACTTTATTTGATATATTTTCGTTTTATTAAAAAAATATTCAAATATTTTTGAAAGCTGTAAAAAATTTTACATTTTAACAATTAATAAATTTCTTCCAGATTGAAAATATAAATATATACCTCATTTATGATTAAGAAAAAAAAATAACTGTCTACTACATCCTAATTTTATTTTGTAAAAGTTTGTTCACTGTTTACAAACATAAAATTTAAAAGTATACATTTTTTCGTAAACATAAATAAGCTATACTTTTTTTAATTCTAAAACAGTAATCTGCTAAAAAAGTAATATTCTAAAAGTTTACAACTTTAACAAAGTTTGTAGTCGCTGTGTAAAGTAAAAGCCCCAATAGATGATCACGTACCAGTATATGATCACTCCATGTATTTGTATATCTATATTCACAAATATAGGTATACAAATACATGGAGTGATCATATACTGGTACATGATCATCTATTGGGGCTTTTACCTTACTTTAGTTTCGAATTTACCAGTTCCAGGAATATTTTAAATAGTTTCCATCCGTCACAAAGTTAGATTTTCCTGCGCCGTGGATGACAGTGACCGAGCTAACCGACTGACAGAATCAATAATTCCCGATAAAATCGATAGGAACCGACACTTACGTATTTAGTGTTTCATTTATATTTGTATTGTATTATAAAATAATAATATTTAAAAATATGCGCAGCGAAACCTCGGCAGCATCCCTAACTTCGAGAGCTCAATTGTTTCCATTTCATCATAAAAATAAATAATAGTTTAAAAAAACTAAAAACACGCTTTTTATAGAAAACCAAACTAAAAAATAGAAAATAAATTTAAATTAAGAATAGTGTTAAAAATTTCAATAAATATAAATTAATAATAGTGTAAATAAAAAAAATGTATTTTATTTTAAAAAAAGCGTGAGGTGCATGGTGTCAATAGTTATAAATATTTTATTGACAGATATGAGTAGAGTGATTATCATTTTGATAATATCTTAAAAGCACCCCACGCTTTTTAAAATAAAATACATTTTTTTTATTTACACTATTATTAATTTATATTTATTGAAATTTTTAACACTATTCTTAATTTAAATTTATTTTCTATTTTTTAGTTTGGTTTTCTATAAAAAGCGTGTTTTTAGTTTTTTTAAACTATTATTTATTTTTTACTTTTTAGTTTGGTTTATTTATAAAAGCGTGATTTTTTAGTTTTTTTAAACTATTATTTGTTGATTATCAAAAATATTCAGGCGCGCAAATTACCCACGGAGAGTTACATACTGACATACTGACATACTGACATACAAGTGAAGCTAATAAAAAAATAATTATTTATAAATATTATAAATACGGGGAATCAGAGTTCGATTTCGGAGAGCGAGCCTGAGAAACGGCTACCAGAACCAAGGAAGGCCGCAGGCGCGCAGATTACCCACGGAGAGTTACATACTGACATACTGACATACTGACAAACAAACTGACATACATGTGAAACTAATATAAAGCGTGTAATAATACGTAACTCAACGAATATCAACAGATTTGGTATTTTCTCAGCGGCTCTACTCAAGAATTTATTTATAAAATGCTTAAAATTCACAATATTCTGGGGATATAGATAATATCTCCAGAAATTTTTCATTTTATTCATACTATTTTTCAGCTGTGTCTCTTACGTTAATGTATCATAGACTAAATTTATGTTTTGTAATAAATACATGTATACTGAGAATACCATCACCTTTTTCGTAAAATATCAATTTAATGTTTTGATAAATTTACTTTGTTTTTATTAAAAATTTTGGGATTTATTTAAAAAATTAACTGAATTACAATGAAAACTTTAAAGAAACTTAACTTTAATGTTTCCTTTTTAAAATCTAGAATTTTATTTTTAAATATATAAAAATACTAGCAGTCCGCCCCAGCTTCACACGGGTATTGAACAAAAATTTCAACATTAATTATGATGTAATATAGCCTATGTCACCCGGGGATAGTGTAGCTTCCCAACACACTGAGAGAAAAGTGCATAGTTAACTGAATCATAACATCACAATTATGAAAATATAGTTTTCTGAACTTTTTTTTTGTAGTTACTCAAACTATGTATTAGTTTAAGTAACTATTGATAAATAGTTATATCGACTATATTTTAATAAATACGTTTTTGTTATCGTGTTAAACAAAAAGTTATTAGGTGACTGAAAGATTTTTACGGACAACATCTCAGATAGCTAAACTGGAAGAGCCCTTCGTGCGTAACCAAAAGATCCGAGTTCGATTCCCGGTCCGAGCTATCCGAATTATTTTTTCTATTTTCTGAGTTAAAGTTAATCAAGATGGCTATTAAGCTGATATTTAACTGAAAATAGTTTAAGTAACTATCCATTGGGGTTCAATATAATAAATAATGTTAGGTACAAGAACTGCAATTAAATAGTGGTGATGCTATTTAACTAGATTTTCCTAGTTCAGTTGACCATATTTTTCTCTCACTGCAGTAAAAAAATTTTTCAAATCGGTTCAGTAGTTTCGGAGCCTATTCGATGCAAACAAACAATAAAATTTTTCTTCTTTACAATATTAGTATAGATGTGCAGGAATAATGAAAAGTTTTGAATGCATTTCTAAATAAATTTTTGGATTTCTAATTATAGAAAAACCAGATGATGGTAAAGGACAGTTACCATTCAATTAATTATAAATATCAATATATTTATGTGAAGCATACATATACCGGTAGTGATATATAGGAAGATCTAATACAAATTAATGATTGATATCAATCCACTATTATCGTAAAAGCAATAAGTTATATTGAAATGCTGACAAGATGAAATCACGATTTTAGATTACCCAAACATATATCAACATCATGAATAGTCAGCAAATCTAATCCATTCTTCTGTCTATTTAAAATATACATTTAAAAGCTCATACCAATTTTTTATTATCTTACATAGATCGATTTTCGTAAGTTATGAGAAGTAAAAAAACACTATATTATATTGTTAAATAATACACATTTACTAACTTACCGATTGCTCCGAAAATAGGCACAGAAAAAAAAATCATAAAAAGCATTTGCATTTGCTCCATATTGTAACCCGACATAATCCTGAAAAGAATAAAAAATTATTATCACCAGAAATTAAATTGACCTAAAAATGACATGGTTTTTGAGGATTAAAAAAAGGTAATTTTTAAATTAAATTATTCCATTAATTTACAACCAGTTAGAGTCTAGTCTACTCGGCATACATTTTTAAAACAAAGTATATTTTTTATGATGTTTGAAATGAGACAGATTTTTATTATTCATAAAGTATGACTGAAAGAATATTATAATAAATATGAGTATGATATATCTGCATTAGTAAAAACAAACATTTCCTCCTCACTCACAGTAACAGGATTTATATTGAATTCATTTTCACGATTTACATGAAATCATTAATCAGCTCTATGCTCTATATGACATTGATGTCTAATGTATCTAAGTACGCTCATGTTTCAATAAATATTTATTTTCTTCTCAACTTGAAACATCAGATGGATGAATTTCATTTTTAAATTATCGTAGAACGTTAGTAAATTAATATTCTTAAATTACAAATTTACTTTTACACCAAATTAATGAGTTATAATATTACTTCTCTCCACACGTTATAATATTGATTTTTCTCCCGTTTATAAACTTTTAATCATTAATTGTTTTCTTGTATTCCCGATTTCGATTCGAGTGCTTAAATTTTTCAAAAATTATGATAAATGAATTAGATTATTCCATTGACACAAATTAGCGCTTGCACTTTAAAGGTCCTCTTGATCCTACAACATTAATTTGGTTTTCAGAGCAAGTACAGAACATTTATAAAAATTAAATGTTCTCGTGACAAATGTCAGATGCTCCCGGGTTTCTAAGTAATAAAATATGTAATACGTAATTTATTATGGAGCAGTGCATACTAAAAACTAACTTTTCAACAAAACTTTTCCTTATGTGCATAAAATAGTATATGCCTAACAATTTTGCTCAAATAAAAATGACTAAGTAATTAAACAAGCTTAATTAAAAATGCGTCCTAGTTGAAACATATTTATTATAGATGTATACATATATATATTAGATATCGATAATTAAATACGTGGGCATATAATCAATATGTTTTTATTTATAAATTCATCGACATCACCAGTATTATACAGAATTTACTAATTAACGTCCAAGTGTAGCATTCAATGTCAACAATCAGTAGTCTGTACATTTCAGTTTTACGTGTTCTATATTATTATATACTACAAACTATAATAATACTTTAGACATAACATTCTATCTACATAACATTATTCCAATAAATGTTTTACTCACGTCCTCTGAATAAAACCTTCCGTATCACGTTCAATAGCAAATACGTACGTGAATGAGAAAGTATTGTAAATGACGGTATATTTGAATAAAAAACTCATTTTATTTTTATTCTTATTTATAAAAAAATCTAGTATTATATTTCTGTATATTGTGATACTCCTTCCTTAATAAATAATAATTATTATTTATTTCTATTTACAGAACGCAAGGGATGAATACAGATGCCACACAATTGAAAAAATATTGCACCAATATTTACCAATGAATATGGAGAAGCGTGAGCGATCATATGAAACTTATTTGTTGTTACAATTCTGTTTATCACTTAGCAAGGTATTAAACAATAATTACTTAAATTAAAATATAATTCATGAAGATAA
This sequence comes from Cotesia glomerata, assembly GCF_020080835.1. Taxonomy (NCBI): domain Eukaryota; kingdom Metazoa; phylum Arthropoda; class Insecta; order Hymenoptera; family Braconidae; genus Cotesia; species Cotesia glomerata. The sequence continues at coordinate 32,449,035 of NC_058158.1, forward strand.
TCTAGAAACAAAATCTGGAACTCTCTAACTTGACCTAATTTTTTCTTTTCATTTGAAAGATCATTATTTTACGCATCTCTAAAATATTCATCATGTATTTCAGTAAAATAATTATGATAACTTTTTCAAAAGTTATAAATAGCGAGAGTAATTAAAAGATGAAAAATAAAATTTATAATTTTTATTTTGACTAATGATTTTATTATTTATAATATATTATTAGAAAGAAGTTTAAAAAAAAATTCTAGACTATCTTTATTTATCATTATTACTGTAAGGATTTAGTGCTAAAAAGTGTATGACTTTATTTATAGATTTATCCTCGGCAAAAAGACTTGTATAATTGGGTTGACGTTGATCAAAGAGTGTACGTGCCGTACAATCTGACGTACCTTCAGGATAACTTCAATTATGTATGTTAATTAAAGAAATAGAATAAAATAATAATTATATATAATATAGGGTTGTAATATTATACTCTGTTATTTATGTGGTTGTTCCTCGGTTAGATAAGGTGGAAGACGCTGTTGAACATTACGATGGATAATGACACTTTGAACAATTTGTACAAACATGGAACTACTGACGATCAGTTTGTGTATGTTTACATCACTGCACCTCGGTATTTCAGAAGTTTAGGGAAATTGCTCAATCAATTTTCAAAGAGGTTTGTATTATCGTTATTAATAACTCGTAACTACCCACAGTCTTTAAGTAACTTCCTCAAAATAGTTTCTGAATACATTTAATGCTAAAGTTTTTGAGTTTAATTATCTATTGAATAAACTTATATGTTATTTGAGCATATAAATGTTTTTTCATAAAATAATACTTTTATAATATTCATTATTATTATTTTATATTTTTAACTTTACTAGATAATTTATTTAAATCGATACTTTAAAATTTATCAAAAACAACTCGTAAAAATTTTATTAAGTTTTTACATTATTTATATTTTATTTCTCAATAATTTTCAGCGATTTCTATAAATTTTTTTAAAGCAGAAATTTTTTTTTTTAATTTAAGTTAATTAACCAAGAAAATCAATTTTATATCTCATCAAATAATATAAGAAATACAAATTTCAATAAAAACATAAAAATTTTTTCCGAAAACCTGAATAAAATCTTTTAAAAATCAACTCATTTCGATTAAACATTAAAGCTAAAATTTTATTACTATACAATTTTCTGTGTCATATAATTTTTTATGAATAAAAGCCAAAAAAAAAATTCTTTCAAAAATACATTATTTATTCTACATATTTAAATTAAACGAGACAGTAAAAAGCTTTCCATTACAACAATGAAATTCACTTTAAAAGCTTTCGATTGAAAATGACAGTTAATTTGCGTTTTGTCGTAAAATGTTTGATTTATCTGCTCCACTTGGCATCACATTAAATGACATTCTATTAATTTAAATAACGCACTTTCATTACTTTCAATAAATTCGAAATAATAAGAAACAAACTGGCATAAATAGAATTCGTGAGCTTGATGAATAATGGCGGCTAAATATATATTTAGATGTAAAAAGTTTGGATGTACAAGCATCCGCAGATGATACCAGGCTCCCCAAAACCTAGAATATTCACGACAGGAATAGGCAATCATTAGGTATGTAAAATATCTAGAGAATTCATAGGTATGCTCCGGGGAATGATCTGTAACATCTGCGAGCTTAAACACTCTTGATCAACTATATCTACATAACAGTCGGAATAGTTTGGATAACCAGAGGAAAACGGTCACAGGTGTTCAAATTTAGTATGTACACTGACAGCGTTGGGGATAGCTAACCGTTAGTTTGTTTGTTTCAAATGCAATGTGAAATTATTCATGCTCGCCGCTACGCAAAAACGTTTATGTATCATCTCATCATAAATAACACCGAGACAGATAGGATAAGTCTAATATGTAATTCGGTTTTATATATATATATATATATATATATATATATATATATATATATATATATATATATATATATATATATATATAAATATATATCGTCAGAAATAAATGGAATTAACACTTTTGTTAATTTTAATTCCGATTATGTTCTCAAAATACTGCGTCTACCCCGGCGGAAAAAAATATATATGAAAACATATGCGCAATTTTTAGTAGATTTATTTTAAAACTACTAATTTTGATGTCGTTTTTATACTTACTATTTTAATAAATGAAAATTTCACCCATTTCCCCTTAGAGACTAATTTTTCATATGTTTTTATATAGATTAGATAATATCCGTCTGCATACGACAAAAAAATATAAAAACATAAAGAAAATTGTTTTTATACGTTTTCTGCGCAAATAGATGTATTTTCACTTAAATGTCTGCATATATATTTTCATATTTATTTTTCTCGTGGGGGTAGTTGGTAACAAAACCAGTAATAGACCAGAATTTTCTTTTAGAATTATTCAAAAAATTATGATACGACAATTTTAAACAATGATAATTACCGCGCTCTAATAGTTACTTAAGCTTTAATTCAAATTTTAAATAGTGTATAAATATGATTAATTTTAGTTTGCGCATAGTATATCATGTAGAAATTCATTATTTGAACTAAAAATAACATTAATTACCGGCAACCGGTTGCTACTGAAATAGTCGAGCAAATATTAAATATGAACCTGCTTTCAGGAAAAATTTTAATTAACTTGTTATTAATAAAGTAATGTGCTTATCAAATACTTAAACGAAAAACGTACAAATAAAAATAACCTTGGGGGTACAAGCTTTATTATGTTAACGTATTTTTTTGATAATGAATAATGTTTCTGTTCATTCTTCCGTGACATAATTTACGTTTTTAGTCAGATATAATTGTTTTAACGGTTGATTTTTAAGCATGTTGAATTTTTACATAAATAACATTATCATTTTATTATTGCAAGTATGTAGATTATCGTATTTTATTATTATTATTACAACCGCATCAATGTAGATACCTTGAAAAATCAGTACCGTATGATTGCAAGTACTTCAGAACGTAAATTATACTGTTACACAGCTATAAACCGCTTTTAAGTATATAATATTTTATTTTTCAAACAGTCTTCCGGTTCTTTAGCTATCACTATTTTATTACAAAATCGAAATCCTCAAGAAAGACTAAGCTAAAAATTTTTTTGCCAGAAAATTTATTTTTATAGAAGAGTTTACTTTTTTTTAAATACTAAAAGAAATGAATTTTAAAGTGTTCTCAACAATATGAATCTTTAAATCATCAGTTAATAATATATATTCATACTTAGGTAAATGTAAAAATGAATGATGATAATAATAATGATTGAATTTTTTGTTTTTAGAGTTGTTCACAATGGTTTGCTACTTTTATATGCAGTGGATACTCTTCACGACATCGTAAACGTAACTGCCAGTAACAATTGGAATGTATCTTGCAGCAAATTGACAAGAAATTTATTTTCCGAAATGGTTGGAGCCTTATATGTACAACAATATAAACCTCAATATTTACAACTACTAGCCGGTCGAGTGAGTAAACTGAATACTTGGAAATAGACTAACAAATAGTGGTTCTTAAACAAGCTGAAGGACTACATGAATTGATTTGTTATTTAGGTCAATAATTTATTCGAGCGAGTTAAGGAAACATTAGCAGAAAGGATATTAGTAAAATCTTGGCTTGATGACGATACCAGGGCACAATCTTTACTGAAGCTAACTGAGCTACGAGGCAAGTTTCACGTTTGGCCTGGTTTTCATAATAAGTCTTTACTGGCGCATGAAATGGCTAAGGTAATATTATGCGCTTTTGTCTAATCAACCATATAAATATTTCAATACTCTTTAGTAATTAATATTTTATCGATTCTACCTTTTTATTTAGGTTGTTATCGAGCCGGATTTTTTTACTACCGTAATTAAACGATTCCGACAATTACGTAACCTGAAGGACCAAGTTCTGAGAGGAACACTAAATGATAGGTAATTTACTTACCACCCATCGATTATCGGCTTGTATTTTGTTGAGAAAAGTGGTTGAAATTATCCAAGTCAAAGTGATAAGCTCTCGTTAACCCTTCGTTGGTCGCGTCTTTTTTAGTTTCTCGCTCGCACTACAGCGAGTCTCTATAGGTTGAGTAGTTGTTAGGCGGCGATTCGCTCATAGCGTGACCAACGAAGGGTTAATTTGAAGAGCTTACGTTAATTAAAACTTATAATGAATCTGGAATCTGATAAGAACGCGGAAAAGTTTTTATAAAAGTTTTAGAAGAAATGAAGCATGAGTTGTTTTTTAAATTGCATTTTGGTTTTTTAAATACTCGTGGATATTAAAATATTTTTTATGTTGGTAAAAGAAATTTCGTTGTTATCAACACATTACTAAATTTAAATCTAACTATTTAAATAATTTAAATCTAAATTATTTTCTAATGAAATAGAAAATAATTTATTGTTGAAATTTAGTATGCAAAAAGTATAACAGAAGAATAATAAATGTTAATTTAAACTCAATAAGCTCGATATACGTTGAGAGAAATGAAAATTATTGTTTAGAAATTAATTCATTGAAATTAACCATTTATATTTAATAATTTAAAAAAATGTCAATATTTGTCTTCAATATAATAGATAACAACAAACTAATAGTTTCACTTGAATTAAGTAAGAATTACTTTGATTAATTTAAACAATTTTTCAGTAAAAAAAATATATTCTCAATAATTATCAAGAATGATTGTTCTTGTGTCGAGAACATGTTTTTAAATAGTATTATTTTTTTAAGTATTAATTAAGGTAAAAGCCCCAATTATTGACGCTATAAGAGACAAAGTTATGATTTCATTTTTTTTAAGCAATCAAATATAAATATCGATGAATTTTGTTTGTGGTAATGTCTTCAGTAATGTTTTAACTAATCAATTTCTTTTTTTAAAATGATAATCAGTGATATTTACTAACTAATTTTAAATAATTAAATATATGATCTGGATACACTAATTATTGACGGGTTAAAAAACTGATTGATCTAATTATTGACGTACCGTAATCCCAATTATTGACGCCCCTACTGCACATGCGTCGAATCATTTGGTTATATTGTTATTTACCAAAAACTTGATATAAAGTAATCAATATTATTAAAGTTAATTAATAATAATTTCTATGAATGAATAATTATTATGAAAAATATAACAATTTATTTAAAAACTTATTTAACACTAAAACACGCCGAGTTATTTGACAGTTAAAAGCCTTGAATATAATCGCGTATATAAAGTATTTTATACTTAAAAAAAAAAGGCGTCAGCGCTGTCGACTGGCTGTCAATAGGGGATTCACCATAAAAATTATGAACTAGTTATTGACTCCCATTATTTAAATATCATAACGCATACAATTAATTTCGATTATTTAATTTTATAAATATTTCATATATTGTTAACTAAAAAAAAATAGATCATATAATTACATGAAAAAATTAATTTAAACTCGGCAGTTAAAAAAAATGCTTTTCTAACCAAAGTTGTTAAGAAAATAGACGCTCGTAAGCTGATTTGATGAACTGGTGCTAACTTTATTTTTTTTTAATAATTAATATTTAATATTTTGAACTGAATGTAATTTTTTTCAATTTTTTAATTAATTAGAATTTAATAAAAATTTATTTCATCGTTATTCTTATTACAGATAATTTAATATATTTAAAAATAATTTAGGGTGTCAATATTTAGACCCCCGTCAATAATTGGGGCTTTTACCTTAAGTATTAATTTAGTGCAAATTAAAAATTTCGATTCAAAAACATTAATTAGAATTTTTATACAAAAGCTAATGTCAAAAAACTGAAACAAATAATATGCAATACTTAAAATTTTTATATATCAGTACAATAGTTAATACTTTTACCTCAGTTGTTAACAATGACTTAGATTAATTCTTAGACTTTTTACAATGGCTTATTAGCATTTTTTAAAAAATTTTTCCTCTCTTGAGATTATGTTAAATATTCCTGATACATCTTAAATTTGTAAGTAATTTTAAAGTCATTTCTCTAGAAAGTAATATCCTGCGTACGGCACTCTCTTGTGACACATTACACAGACCCTTTGAGGATGAACTACAAAAAATAATCATAATAATAACAGGCGATTATGTTTTAAAAAAGCTCATCTCGCCCTTTTTACTCAATCTAAAAGAAACTAGGGTCTGACGCAGTACCCATTATAAAAAGTCTATTTATGTTGATTTAAATCACCGTATACAAAATTAACTTTCGCTGCCTTTGAACTCTTCAATAGCAAGCTGAATATTAAAAATTTTCTAGATGGCGAAATCCTTATGCTGTTAATGCATACTATGAATCTTCAACAAATTCAATAGGTAGGTATTCAAAGTGTTTTTCTATTTTTAATCAGCACGATCCAAGATAAAATTTTAATGATTGTAAATCTTGATTCTGTTTTATGTAAATAAAAGTGATACCACTTGCCATGATGACTGCCTGGTCGTGGTCATGGGAAGGAGGACCAGCTTATTCTGCTCACGCAACTCTAGGTTCCGTAATCGCTCATGAAATTCTTCATGTATTCGATCTTCACCATCGCTTGCCTTTAGATCCCGAGATAAACTTAAAAAATTGGGTTTGGATTACTCCCAAATCTTGGAGTCAACTTGAAAGTAAAATAGAATGTGTAGCGAGGCTTTACGCTAAAAGGTTTTGGAGAAAAGTTCAATTTTACGGCAATGAAGTAGATGTACAGGTAAGTCAAAAGTTTTTTTTTCTTGATTTGATTGATTTATAGTTTATAACAAAAAAATTAACTATCGATGAATTTTAGTTTGACTGGAATGTTACGAGAAACGAAAATGTTGCTGACATTGGTGCTCTCCAAATTTCTTATCAAACCTGGTATACATTAACAAACGGACGAGATCGAGCTTTGCCAATTTTAGACGCTCTCCGCCCAAGTCAAATGTTTTTTATTAGCGCAGCCCAGGTATGAATTCATTAACATCCTACGAAATTTTTCTCTTGAATATAACTACAAAAAATCCTACCCGGAGTGAATTTCGGTCCGAAGCGGCTAAATCAGTTAATAATCATCCATTTTGAAAATCGCTCCGCAAATTTTCTAACAGTGTAGTTACTGATCTACCTAATTATTATTATTATCATCATTATTGTTATTTTTTATCTATAAACTATAACTAACACGAGTTTTATTTTTAGACTTACTGTACTAACATGACTGCCGAGGCCTATATCCTTTCCGTCGAGCTTGATTATCACACTCCGTCTCCAGAGAGGTATTCTATACCCACTACGCTAATAATGTAACATGTTATACTGTAATTACACAGTTAATATTTTGTAAAATTATCTTCGCCCAAAAATTGGAATAAAATTAGATTTAATATTCTGAAAAATATCTAAGACAAATTCAGCAAAAAAATTTTTTTATAAACTGAAAAATGTATAAAAATAGATGAACTGTTTTCTATAATATATATTTGAATGCGAAGCTCTGTTAAGAGTGATCATTCTGATTTGTCAATTCAAATTTATCTATAAAAAAAATTTGATTTAAATCCCCTGATACTGATAAATTAGCTAGTGTAGCAAATAACTCTACATTTATCTATTTTAGTGTAAAAAAAAATAAAGATGCTCTGTTTAACCCTGAGGTTTTCTTCTTTGTAATTCACTGCAAGAAAATGCTATCTTGAGTTTTGAAGATGGTTTTTCAAGATGTTATCTCAGTTCTATGCATATAAATTTGTATATACAATCATGATGATATTTACGAATTCACATTTATCATAAACAAGAATCTATTTTTCTACAAATTTTGCAATTTATTCTTACCTCAATAAATTTATTTATAAATTTTTCTATTAAATGTTTTATATAAATATTTAACAAAAAATTAAAATAAATTCCTAATTATAGAAATTAAATATTTAATATAAATAACTGAAAAAATTTCACTTTTTAAAATTTCACGGTTCAATCTAGAGAAAATAATATTCAGAATCAATAATTATTAATTTTATATACATGATCAATTTATCGTACCATATATATATTAATAATAATACAAATATATAAATAATACAATGTGAACAAGTAATTAATATTTTATTTTTCTACCATATATATTTTTAATAATTTGATCATCTCAGTGTATATATATTGTGTAAATAAACTAGTAAAATTTATTGGGATATTTAAAAATTTTTCCGATATTTTATTTTAATTGTTATTTTTTATTTACAGAGTAAACGTTGTTATGATGAATTCGCCAGGCTTTGCCGAAGCTTTTCGTTGTCCACTTGGTTCACGAATGAATCCGCCTAACAAATGCAGCACATGGTGATATACTAAATAAATAAACTATGAATCATCATTTTAAATATTGATGAATCAATTACAAAAAAATTTGGCTCAACTGCGACACTTCCGACGATTTATGTGGTTTTTTATTTATTTGAGATAAAAAATAAACAAATGCATTAGTTATTAAATTGCCAATATCCATAAAACACCAGTCAAAATAAAAAAAAAATAAATCAATTATTGCAATTTATGTTTACATAATCGTCGGAAAAATTACGTATGTCGTACATTGTGAACGGTAGTTAATAATTAACTGTAAATATTAATACTAATCAATAATATATTATATTACTATAATTATAGTTATTATAAATAATAATTCTGAAAAAGAACAAACAAAAGTTTTGAAAAAATTCTAGGCCTTATTGGATGAAGAATTTATTAAAACTACGGATTGTTTAGATTGTTTGGCTTATGCAACTATAATTGTTAGTCGCGTGCAAATAAATAATCTAGCTAAAAATTATTCACAGTCTGAACATTTTTATGCAATATAAATACGACAAATGTTTATTTTACTATTGTTTAAATTTAAATAAGTATAATTATCACTGTTAAAATAATTAATTATATATAAACATTAAGAAAACTGACGCCTATAATATTAACTTCATGCTAATAATTTTAATGTTTATTTTTAAAACTTTATTCTTCATAAAATAGACAGAAATAATTTAACTGAAAATATTTTCCAGTAAAATTACGACTATTTGTCTGGAAATTTTCTAGTTAGATAATAGTCAATTAATATGGTAGAAGATGTAATTTCATTAAGAAAATAAATATTTTAATGAATCTTGAAATATTTTAAAAAATATTTCACCTTTTTTTCGTGTCGAAAAAAGTCGACATGTGTACAGTAAATTGTTGTAAGTTATTTTTCTTTTCCATGAGAATTTTTTTGAAAAAAAATAAAAAGAAATGATAAATAAGTAATTTTAAAAAAGTGAACCAATAATGAAATTATAAGAATTGGAAGTTCACATTTTTCTAATATGAAAGTATAAATTGTGAAGGAACAAAAAATAACGAATACCACTGTCAATAAAAATTTATTTTTTTATGAAACTTCAATGTCTTGATTGGTTAACTATAAATAAATATTTATTGGAACGATATTTTGAAATTAATATGCCAAAACAACTGTTACGATTTTTTGAATATTGTCATTCGCTTGCACTAGAGAAAGTAAAAAAAAATGTTTAGTGCTCTTCTTATACAAAGTTTGGTGTCATTGCATTTTTACTCAATACTTTATTATCGAAAATATAAAAGAAAAACATTCCCAATATTTATTTTTTTTTGTTTTTTGATAAAAATCGATTATATAATATGGTTTTATTAAATTTTTTATTGAAAAATGTTTAATAATTTTAGGCTAGCATTAAATTTTTTTTTTTTTTGACTTAATAGATATTATGTCTGTCGAACGAATATTCAAATTAGTCATATCTTTTTGGCAGTAAATTTTTGAGTATAAAGTAATTATACCAAGCAAAGAATGTTTCAATCTCTACTGAAAACTAATTTATTGTATAAATAATTAAGATAGTTGATAATTCGTCATTAGAAAAGATTATTTTCAATGTGTATATTCATTTTTTAAAAATAACTGGACGTTTGGTAAGAAAATTCAATTATATGAATTATTGATACCAAGAGCAATGATAACTTTAAATTTAATTTTGTGTGATTATTTATAATTTGGTTTGAAAAAATGTCAATAATCCGAGTCAAATTATATAATATGTAATTATAAAAGAGGGCTTTAATATATAACAGACGATAAATCGAAATAGAATGACGAGAGTAAATTATAAAAATAAATACAAATGTTCCAAGTCGTAAAATTAAGGCTGTGAACTTACTCGACTAGGTTGTCAAAAAAAAAAAAAAATATTGTGATTGCGGATTTAAATATTGTCTGGAGTAATACAGTAATAAAAAAAAATATTAACTGGGCTCCTTAATTTTGTAACGTTGATACCTTAGATTCGAATTAGAATCTGGTGTGGTATGAAGACAAAATATTTGTTTTAAACGGTAAAAAATTTGTTGTGATGTAGCCGAATGTAAAGGAGACAAAAGATAGATGATAATTTGTTTACGAGCAATAAATACTAGTAATTATTACTAAGATAAATGCTAAAGTTTGAAAAATGAAATTGTTTCAATTATTTATTGCAATTATTCCTAAAGAGCATGGTAAGTAGTAATGTTGATGATAAACATTATATTGTTGAGGGCAAAAATTGTTAACTGTGATAGTCTCTGGCACTGCGCAATTTTAGGAATCCGTCTTAAAACTATCAAACTTTGTTGAAATTTTTAATTAATTATAAGATGTGTAATTAATTATAGTTAATTAATAACAGATGACAAATAAATTAATTTAAACATTTAAAACGTTGAATTTGATTCTTGATTTTATCAATATTATAATATGTTATGTATAAACAGCTTTATATTGTACAGAAATCAATAAATACTTTTTTATAGAAATAGAAATAAATTTGTTACTATAAATTTTTCAGTAATTCGAAACGGAGATCAGTATTTAATTTTTTGTTTTTTTATTTATATCAATTTCCGTTAGTTCAAATCTTGCTGATTTGTCATGAACCAGGTGTAGCAGCAGCGTCAAAATCAGGTCTAGAAACTGATAAAATCTTAGCTCCAAGCTGTTCTAAGTCATAATTTTTCCATTTATCCTGGCTGTACAACTTACCAAATCGAAATTACAGGGAATATCTAGAGAAATAGTAGCATTCCAGTCTCTGATCGTACAAAGTTTCTTATCCCCTAGTTAGAAACTTTTCAACATCACGTATTATCCCCTTTCGGAGAACGGAAATTCCTACAAATCATATGGATCATTCCCACCACGTATTACTTGGAGATAATTCTTGAAAGTGAAGCACTAGTTGCAACTTGTAACCAATGAAACCAAATACCTAACAAGAAATTGAGTTAGAATCTGCACAACAATACAAACTATTTTGAACGTCAAGATAATGGTAAATGATGAGAATTTAAAATTATAAAACAACTTACAATGATGAACTAACGGATAAGAGCAACCTGTAATCATTACGTGACGACCAAAAATTACAAATTATGAATAAAATAACTTTGGCTTAGTAATTTTTCGATATTTTTAATAACAATGTAAATAGTTTAGGTGCTTTTGAAATAAATTGAAAAAAAATTTTTCTTAATCTCTTAATTACATTGATTAATATTTGACATATACTCACATTCACACACTGAAAAATAGTACATTACACTACATGGGAGAAAAACTCTTTTTTAGTTTATGGACAAATCAAAATAGATAAATAAATAAAGAAATTTTTTCTATCACTAAATTTAAATCTATTCAGAACTACTCCAAAAATTTATTGTAATCGCTACTGATAATTTTTTACTAAACCTTGTTTCGAATAACACTAATTTACAGGGATCTACAAAACCATCAATAGTTTCTAAATTATGTAACCTTATATCGATACTGTGGCACGTTAATCGATGAAGACTGTTATTTGCATACAATTAATAATTATATTTCTATCACTAAATCCTGCTTCGTAATTCTGATGTTTAAGTTTTCAGTTCTATAATTCCGTGAAATCGGTTTACTAACGATAGTGGATTAACAAATGTTCAAAACTTATGACGCTTATACTCAACAACGTTTATTTATATGCAATTGGTATGCTTATTAACTCTTGCGCGTACCGATTATTACATTAATATATAATAGGTATTATCATTACGTATACCGTGGATAATTTGTATATTATAGAAAGACATATATAGAATGATTAACAAAGCTTCGAACCCTTATGCGCTGTTAAATGGAATTATGCACATGAATAGCATCAATAAACAGTAGTAATCAGTAATACTGATTCGAAAATACACTTACACAATCTAGCTACGATTACAATTAAATTTCAAAAATATGTGATTCATTCTTGTGGAAAATTTTTTTATGGCCTCATATGTTCATATATGGACACTGTTATATATTATTATGTTAATTGCTATGAAAATCTTACTTAACACAACATTGCATGGATGATACATATAGCCGTATACGTCCATATATAATTATTCGACTAGTGGTAGTACTGCAAACATCCGACAGAGGGCACATTATGGCTGAATCCTCTCTATACAAGAGAGTTGAATTTAAAGTGTTGTAAATTCTAATATAAAAATCATTTTTTTGACTTTCTGAGATTTTCTTTTGTTTTTTCCCACTCATTATAATATCCTACTGGGAATTCAAATTGCGCGCATACGCGCGCGCTCTAATTCTGAATCGATATGGAATCAGGGTCCATGTTTTCGAGTTATTTCGATACCAAGCTAATTTCAATCAACCATCAATTTATAACTGTGAAGGCCCAAGATCAGGGAACAAGACTATAACTTTATTGTATAGATATATTGTAAATAAATGTTGTCTATATGTATAAAATCAATAAAAATCTCTGAAATTTTAAAACTTTTTCTTTTGACTGCCCTAATAAGCGTATTGGTTTTTAGTTTAATTAACTACTAAAGTAACTTTTTTAGAAAAAATAAAAAATTATGATAAATTTATTTTTTTATTTTTATATCAACGTTCTAATTAGCAAATTGTCTAACTCTAATCCGAAAATCTTTTATATAAAAAAAAAAAGTAAATGAAAAAATTTTTTTATATCTAGAAATCGATTAAATATCTAATATATGTACAATATTTTTGTCTGGATAACTCAAATATTATTTTTTCGGACCATTAACATCTAAAAATTTAAAAGATTCACGTCCTAAAAAATATGGAGTTACATAATTTGCTAATTAAAAAGTCGATATATAACCTGATATGACTTTATTTAACCCATTCAGCCCATATCGAACCATACATGAAAATTGATGATATACGGTCATATCAGAAATTTTTTTTACGATTTATCAAAAATTTTATGAAAAATAAAGTTACTTTATAGTTAACTTTTGAAACTTTCGGTAATAAAAAAATTTTAATTTGTAATCAATAACATTTCTTACTGCTTATCAACTTGTACGTCATTAGTCATTACTCACATATACTAAGACAGTATAACATATGGTCAAACTAGATATCAAATTACATATGTCTCGTTGTCCATAATAACTTCTTGACATACGTTATTGAAATCCATGAAAGTAGTTTTTGAAATGAGTTACGTCATATATAATATAAACTTCTCTACTTCTTTTGATATTCGAAGTAAAATGAATTAGGTACTTAATTAAGTTAATACCATGAAAAAAAAAAACTTTCTATGCTCAACTTATATTAGAACTTTCAGGCCTCTAATTGATACGCTTTGAAAAGTTTTGTCAAACAAGAGGGAAAAAATATTTTTCTGAGCTACTTAGTCAGTTATTCTGATTGAAGAGTGTACCGAATAAAAATTACAGGGAAAATCTGTTAAAAAAACTATCACCATAGTCTCTAATCGCACAAAGTTTCAATTCCGTAGTTACAAAGTTTTAAACATCGGGTATTATCTCTTGGGAAGGAAGAAGGAAGGGGGTCCCTTGGTATCACATGGATCATTCCCACTACTCAGTACTTGGAAGTAATTCAGAAGTGAAGTACAAGTTATTACGTACAGTACGGTAAATGAAGCCAAAAATTTAGCAAGATACTTGTATTAAAAGACTTAAGAGCAAGATAAGAACAATATCCGTCGCTAAAATAATGGTTAACGTTGATGAATATGAAGAATTGATGAAGCCTATTATGATAGTAAATCGGATTATATCAGTATGGCCAGTGGAAGAAAATGATAACTCAATTCTGTCGCGAATGAGAATTTTTCATCGGATTTTATTGTTTGTTTTACTAGTAGTCCAAGCGACTGCCGTAACTGCTGACATTGTTCACCACTGGGGTGATATGAAGGAAGTTACTGAGTGTGCTTTGATAACAACCGCTTTCTATCTTTCTATTCTGCGACTCATAGTTTACACTATCCACGACCGAGATTTACAAATATCTGTTAAAACGATGAAAGAAGACTGGATTAAATACTCTGGAGACGATGAATTAGCACTAAAAGAAAAATGTTTACCGATATTAAAATTAGCTAAGATGTTCATCATGACTGTGGGATCGACAATTCTCTTATTTATGGTGGCACCAATTTTAGAAGTAAGTTAAATAGTAACAAATTTTAATCAACTGTTCCAAGGAATTGAAATTGATTCATGAGTTTTAGTCTTCATCAATCATCTAATACAAGAAGTATTTTCTGATGTATAAAATTCATGGATCAATCAGATAAAAATAATATTTGTATTTTATATGAAAAGATGTGTATTAGATTAAAGTTCTTGGGATGGAAGAAAAAAAACTTCCCTTTCGCGGTTTTTTTTTCTCAAATCAAACAAATTCGCCAGCATACCAGGGTTTTTACGTGCTAGGAGTCATAGGAGGAGCTTTCGGAGGAAGTACCATTGCTGGAGCAACAACTCTCAATCTTATACTTGTGATGCATGGATCGGCTAAATTCTTGGTTGTGCGGAGGAACATTGAAAATTTGAAAAATGACAAACACAGTTCTATCACCTTCGCTGATTGTGTAAAACGACATCAGGAAGCGATTTTGTATTTTAATTCAAATTGAAACTCATCGCATTTGTTTTGTAATAAACCAAATAATTTCTTTTTTTTACAGGTTTGCAGAACGAGTTGAGAATACGATTAACGTTCTGGTATTGGGACAGTTTGTGATAAGTACTGGTCTCGTTTGTTTCGCTGGGTTTCAAATTACGGAAGTAAGCATCGAGATTACAATTGAGAGTTATAAAGGTGCGATAAATGTACAATGATTGTAGATGGCCAAAGACAGAGGTCAGTTGATGAAATACACGTCATTCTTGAATTCGGCGATTTTTGAACTATTTTTATTTAGCTACAGTGGCCAAGAATTATTAACCGAGGTAAGCTAATTGCTCAATAAATCGTTCAATTCTGGCTGTAATAGAGAAAATAGCTTTCACATATGATTTATGTAAAATAATATGGGAATTTTAATCAGAGCGACGCTGTGGGTGAATCCTGTTATGCATCGAACTGGGTTGGAGCTGGCTTTACAAAAAGTATGCAAATAGTAATGATTCGCTCGCTATCTCCGTGTAAAATCACAGCCGCTAAATTTTATGACATGTCTTTGGCTAATTTTTCATCGGTATACATATTTCAATCTATCCGTTATTGTCTTCACTGCTGTTACTGAGATAATGTATTCATACGGCATCTTTTAATTTGGTTTTTAGATTCTCAGTTCTTCATTCTCATATTTAACAGTTTTACGGACTATGGAGGTTGAATAAATTTACAAACATAGAAATTTAATACAACTGCTCACTTTCAATACTGCAAAAGTGACAAAGAATTTATTCTAAACTTCATAATTGAGTTTTATGAAATTTTTATGGATATTTTTTAACCAATTAAATAGTTCAATAATTTTTGTGAATTATAAAAACTTACTCTGGAAAAAAAAAAAAAAATAGAAAAGAAAAATTTATGATACATGACAAATATTTTTGATCCAAGAAAATTATTTTGAAGAGAGCTTTAGATTTTGATTCAAGAATTGCTTCTATTGTAACTTCTTTTTTAAGCTTAAGAAATTCTGTAACTTCGATCAAGAAAAAATCTTATTTCTAACATATAATCAAATGCTTCAATGAAAATCGCAATTGGTAATACATGGTAGTGAAATGTTCAATACGACTAATATTATGAACATGATTAGTATAATATTATACTAAAAAATTTCATTTGTAGTATGAAATTGTTGGTATTTATTTAATATTAAATTTAATTGACGTTCTAGTTATTGAAGAAAATAAATAAAGAATGTTTGATTACTTTCAGAGCTGTTGTTATATACTCAATAAAGTAAGTTTAGAATGTGAGAAACACTGGCCATCTAGTGGAAATTGAAACAACTATAAATAGATGTATGTTTTCTGCAATGTTTTGATGAAATAAAGCTTTTTGAAAAATAAAAATGTCGATAATATATTCATATGAAAGAATAATATTGTTAGAACTAAGAAATTATATTTAGTATATAATTACCGGAAATTAGTTTTAAAAAAAGAAATTTTCGGTTGTTCAGAGTGGGGCGATCCATGAGACGACTTTGGTCTCAGGACCGACTTGAGAGTATTTTCATCATCTAGTACAACACGTGCAGCTATTCGGTGAACTCATATTCGAGTTACCACTCAGCTTGCTTGTATTTACAATTTTAACTTTCAGAGTTATTGTTTAAACTTTAAAAGTGTGAACAAATAAGTTGTTCTGTTGATTCAGTCGTAACTTCTGACAGGTGTTTAGAAATTAAAAAGTTTATTTTCAAAATTATCGAGTGATAAAGTAAAGCGATGTAGAAGTTTTTATTAGCTACTACAGGAGTAACGATGGCTAATATAAAAGTGGCTGTGAGAGTGAGACCAATTTCAAGCAGGTAAGTGATGATATTAAATTTCAGTGGTGCATCAAAAATTCCCTAAGTGGTCAAAGACAAGTAAGTCGGTACATTAATTCGTAATTGCTGAATATTTATTATTCAAATAATTATATCGAGTAAATTAATAGAGTACATTTGTATACCTTAATGGGCTAGAAAATAAGAGAAACGCTGAATGCACTGACTCACATGGCTAAGATAAAGATAAAACAACAAACACAGGGGATTCTTACGCTCTAAAATACGAGTCGAGCTATAATTAGAGCACCATTGAAAGTAGACTGGAAGTAAAGCCAGTAACAAATGTGGTGACATTAAAATAAGGACTACGATCACTTGACAATTTCTTTGGTCTTAAAAAAAAAAAAAGAGAAAATAAGCTTCAGTAATTTTTAGAACGGTAACTTTTGACAGCTGGTTACCATTTTTTATTTTTCATTTTCGGTTTTCATAACAACATTCCGTTCTTTGTATTTGTATGTTTTAAAATAGTAAGTTATGATTATGAGTTATGCTTTATAAGTCGAGAGAAGCTCTGATTGATTTACAAGCTAAAACTTATTTTCTGTTTTTCAGCAAAAATTATTACTTATGATTTTATGAGAGAGTTAAAGTATTTTTATTTAAAGATTGTCTCTAGCGAAAGCAGAACTAAATTATTGCGATGGCCCACTACCGAGTAGTTTAATGACTCCAACATGAATAAGAAGAAACGAATGCTGAGTTTAGAATAACACCCTAGTTTGTGAGCTCGGAAAGATTTGGTTCGTTTATTATGCTAGAGCCGCTTTATACTTACGCCAGCGATGAAAATGTGAAAAGAGAAATCGGTGAAAATGATGAAATAGTAAAATGGAACGAAAGTGAAATAAATTAATTGCTAAGCTCGCTAAATGGCTAATTTTGTACTTGATATAAGATTTATTTTACATATAATTTAACTAATGATGCGTATGATTTATAGTTTGTCATTCCCATAAAATAATACCGTAGAAGTTTCAACCATCTTTTAAGTTTAAGCTTTCTTATTAATTATTACTATCACTTTATAAAGTTATTTTGGAAAGAAGTTTACTTTAAAATAAAATCATGATGCAGTGCAAGTTAAATTATGTGAATTAAAAAAAAAAAAAAATTTGATATAAGTTTATGAAAACGACATGTTAATTGACGTTCATATTTCTAGGAAACATAACAATGACCCGATCAGGTCATATCAAAAAATTTGTACACGGGAAAAGTATCGCGTTAATGATTAAGTATTAATGCAATTTTTATTTTTTCTATTACAGAGAAATAAATATAACAGGAGCAGAAATAGTAGTCCACACGGAGCCACAGAAAATTTCTTTGACGAATCTAAAAGTTTCATCGAGCAAGACTGCAGACAGTCGAACTCGGACTAAAAGATATAGTTTTGACTACTGTTTTGACTCTTCGGATCCAACGGCTGAAAATTATGCCAGTCAAGAAAAAATTTATTACACACTTGGGAATCCAGTTATCGACGCTATATTTGTGGGATACAATTCTTGTGTCGTTGCGTATGGTCAAAGTGCGTCTGGAAAAACTTTTACGATGATGGGTGTCAAAGTATGTTCGTACTAAAAATTATTATTGCACGCCTCATAGCGCGAAGCGCGTGAGGTTGTGCTTTATACTCGACTCGTCAAGGTCAAGCAATTTTGTGATCTTTAAATGTCTCTATCACAACCATATTATACTTATACAATGATATAAGTAAATGTACACCGAAAAAACACTTAAATTAAACCATCTTTTACTGTAACCCCATTTTGGATGTACCAACGATTACTCCCGAACAAATTGATATTTCAAAACCGGACCTTTTTTATTAGTTTAAGAATTCGATGAGCTGGGTCCGTATTTCATATCAGTGGCCTAGTTTATGCATTTTTTTTTTAATTGAAGTTTTATTAAAATTCACTGCGATACAACCGTACAAAGCCAAACGAACTTTTCTGATTTTTCACGTGAAAACTATGGCGCCACTTGATCAAGCTAGATTTTTTTAGACTGCGTGCGCATATGACAAGAAAAAAGGGCGCCGATATTTAAAAAAAAAATAAAAAATACTCTGTAAGAAATTACTTAATTATAATTTTTTTTCTTTTTATTCAATTACACAATTAATTTTTTCCTTAAAAATGAATGAGCGTTATGAGGCGTGCACTTTTGGATTTTCCAAACTTTTTTTCAAATAGATTTGTCCAAAAGTTTTTGATGATTTCTCAATTATTGTAGATTTTGAAGTTAAAGCTAATGAAAAAATAATTTGCTTCGTCTTGATTTTAAATTAAATTAATAAAAGAAGTGATTATTTTTGCAGGATGATCCAGGCTTAATACCAAGAATCTGCAATGGTTTATTCGCCCGAGCAGCTGATGAAATAGAAAATGGAAAAAAGTTTAACATATTTGTGAGGTAATGATAATTTTACTTAAAAATAAATACACCGGCGTCATAGACATCCAAGACCACATAATAACGATAACTGTGAGAAACTCAATGCTGTTCTCGTGTCGATTTCTGGGTGTTCATGGACACGCACGAATCTTGTAGAACATACTCCGGTGAAAATGTAAAATTATACCTCCCACAATTGAGGGACGAATTGCACTAGAGCTTCAGTAGCTCTTGGCACCTGTTCTCGGTCAAGGTTTCACTATTTCCTCCGTACCATTCATGGTATACTTATCTATACATCTGTTATTATTATTACTATTATTACTCTAACAATTCAAATAAAAATGGCTTTGTTTTTTTTTTTGTCGTGTTTTGTTTTCGATCAAAATTACTTTATATTGAGTTTTTATCATTACAAACTTCATATTGATTGTATCATTAGTTATAAGTTATAAGAAATGGAAGAATATTTACCGATCTTCATTTACTGTCAGATTATTGGTATTATATCGTGAATAATAAGTTATTTCCATGAATTTATATATATTCTAAGAAATGATTAGGTCAAAATATTAATGATATTACTCTTAATAGATACAAATATTTTTACTAGTACATCTATAAAAAAACTCACAGTATAGATATAAAGGTTCAGCGGCACTATTTTGCTAATTGAAGTTAAGAGAAAAAAAATTATTTTAATTTGATAAGAATATTCACCGTAACGGAATGTAAATGTAGAAAAATATGATAAGAAATTAATTATCATTGAAGATACTAAAAAATTTTAACTTTACACTAAAATAAAAATTCTCATGAATCAAGTTAATTTTTCTTTTCAGTGTACTATATAAATTTTATATTTAGTATTTTGTACCATAAATTTTATATTTAACCTTTAAATTTTCCACGAAAATTCATATTTTATCTAACATTTCTGAGGTACAGGATCAATAATTTCATTTTGGTTTCAAGTGACAATTGACTAAATAAAATATATCGCGGTTTCAAATAGTAAAGATTCTATAAATTCAAGTAATTTCTGATTCTCTTGATAAACTTTATGGAATTTTGATAGTTTTAGCGGTATAGTGGATTTAAAAGTAATTTTTATCCTAGTGAAATATCGCTTCTTCATTGGTGGTGTAAAAAACGAGTAAATAGTAAAACTCTAAAAATATTATGAGTATAAAAGTATTGTAAATCAAGTATCAGAGCAAAGAGCATGTAGGAGAGAATATATAATAGAGGATGGTGGTGGAATAGTGAGACGCGCGCGAGACCTTTGCGAGGCGTTCCGGTGGCCTCGATGTGTCTAAGCTCACAGTACCTCGTGACTCGCAATCCTAGACGGACGCAAGCTCATTGAACCGTGGTAAGGATTCCCGCTCTTTGCAGTGTATCACGCTCTCATTTTCATCGCAATATATATTCATACTTATTTGTAATGTCCATTTTGATTATTACGCGAACATATGCATGTTTACTAATTTTAACTTTACCTTCATTGTACAGTAGTTATGAATTCATTTAACAAAACAATTTTATTACTTTAAATATTCATTTGATGCATTGTATTTAGTTATGTAGGATTGTCATAACATGGGGTTGTTTTATAAATAATTAATTTAATACTAATAACATTACTTTGTAACCATTATATTATTAGCAAATTTGATTAATTTATAATATGAAAAGTGTAAATGTAATTTAATTATAATAAAAATTATTGTGCCAAGGAATTTTTGTCACAAAATAATATATTCCTTAAAAATATATATTTTTGAATAAAAAATGTTATGGATAGAATAATTTGATTAAATAACATTTTTGAATCCGAATATACTATTGAAAATTTTGGTTAAAACATTGAAACCTTTCACTATTTTAATGTGAATAATTTTTAAGATCTATATTTTTAAAGTCTGTAAGTTCTAGTATTAAAAGATTTTTTAAACATTAAAGCTACAGATGTACAATGTTTTCGTCTTAGTGATTGCATGTCAAGCATCAGCAGATTGTAAAAATAGTATCTAATGAATTTATGTCTCTGTTCATAGAATAAAAGTTTTGACACAAAATTAACACATTGTGCTATTTTATTCCGAAATAATAAACAAAAAAAAGTTTTAGAACTGATGATAATTTTTTCATACGATAAATACACCAATTTTGCCAAATTTCAATAGTGTACTTACAATAAACTGGGATTAAAATAAAAATCTAATAGATTCTAAAAATTCAACTAATCACAAAAATAAAAAAAACTCGATAGTAACGTAACAGAGCCGATTTATTTGATCGCAGTAATATTTTTTTTATAGTTTCAAAAATGTATAGAGCTTTATAAAAAACGTTTTTTAGATAAGCTTAATAGACGCTCAAAAAATCATGCGAGAGTATTTTAAGTATATCACTATATCATTTGAATCTATGTATAAAATATTCTGATAAGTTTTCATTTTTAGTAAATAAAAATGATGATTAATTCTGACGCTTATTTGCTCAAGCTAAAAAAAAAAAGAAGGAGAGAAGAATATGTTTATAGAAAAATATTATTTGAGGTCTAATATGATCTAAATAAATAAATTTTGAGTGCTATGTGTGATATGTACGAATGGTTTGCAGGTGATATAGTAGTGTTACTTCCGCGTAACATTACGTACTTATAACTTTAAACTGTTGTTTAACACTCCGAGAGAGCAGTAACAATGAAATAAACTTCTTACGTAACTTAAACTTTTCCAATTGAGTCTAACAAAATGTATACATTTCACTTCATCAACCACTTAATTCATCAACAATTTAGCAACAAAAAGTTAGTTAGGTTTAATTATGTATAATTAAACACAAGGATTTACTAATTCTTAATTAAAATTGTAATTTATAATTATTTATTCCAGAACAATATTCTTAAAAATAAAAATGAAATTGGGTTCTAAAAAAGTAACAAACTTTGAAGTACGTGACAATGAATATTTGAAGGTAATTAATTACTTAGGAACATTCAAAGACTAATTACTTGGTAATGGTTATCAAAAAACAGATTCTCAAGTTTTAAGTATAAAAAAGTTTCAAAGCTTTTAAGTATACAGAATAATTTATTTTTTAAGTTTAAACGACATTAAATCGTAAAGCGTTGAATACTTTAAAACACTTAGTTCTAGGCAAATTAGCCAGATAAAATTTATTTATATTTCTTCAATGGAAAAATTTAAAAAATCGTGATAGTAAGCTATAAAATTAAAAAAAAAATATTTTTCAAGTTAGATAAGTAATTTCTTTAACTGAAAATTTATTTTTTATAATATGGAAATTTAGTAGATGAAATACTGCAAACAGAATTAGATCTCGATCGAAAGTAAATTTTTACTGGCGAAAAGATAAAGATGTTTACAGCTCGAATAAATTTATCCGAAAAAAGTGCAGAATAAAATCGAAAGCTTACAGTTTAGAATTTATGGACCATTAACTAGTTGTAGAAGAGATTTTGAAAAAGTTTTACCAAAGAAAAAAGTTTCATCTCGACATAGCATTATCACGTGTTTGTTTTCTCGCTTATCCGATAGAATATTGTTATGCGTGAAGTTATCTGCGACGTAGAGCGCGCGGATTTGAATTTTATACGCCTGATCTTTGAGGTTAAAGGTAGTTTATCGAGAGATAAAAACGTTAGCAATGAATAGAAAAAAAAATTTTTTTATCTAATTTAAATAAAACTATTCGTATAAGTATGATTATGTATTATAATGAAGACAGATATTAAAATTCTTTTTTAAAAAATTGATAAATTTAGATGGTTCATTTCAAAAAATTCTTAAACCGAGAAACCTTAGTCTGCCCAATAATTTTTTTTTCCTTCATTGTAAAGGTAACGATACGGCATAGAGGGGGACAAAAAATTGAAGATTTTTCACTTATGTATAGTAGAAAAATCAAGCATAATATAAGCAGAGGAATAGATAATCGATTAAGCAACGACCAAACATGTCGGTCTAGTAGCTCATATATCTACTGAATGAGGACGTTCGATCAGTTGCACGACTGGAGTGTGCTTGAAAATAAATCACGCTGTGATAAATTTTTATGAATCAACAGATATTTATGACAACCTTCGTGTGGGAATATGATTGTACAGGTTGTTAAATTTGATAACACATTGAGATTAAATGAAAAAACAAAAATATCTTTTCTACTATTCCAGAGTCATAAACAAAACTATCATTTCCAAAATTCATCTGTGACCATAATAACATGATTATTAAATTATAAATAAATTATCGGTCTATTGGAAAAAAATTTCGAACTTATCGACCAAGCTTGAAATCGGAATAGCTTTAATTTTAATAACGAAAAATCGATAAGATTTATAATTCCAGACATTAAATTTTGATTAAAATTGCCGTGAGAGCTGAAATTGGTAACTTAAATTTTAATTTCAATAAATATTGTACTCAGCTTTGAAAGTTTAAAAAGGAATAAGAACCATATAAAATGAAAAGTACCTTCATAGCAGTGTGCTGTAATATCAATAATAATAATTTTCACAATCGTGTTTTGAATGAATGTAATATTCGAACAATCAATAATGCATTTGACTAGTATTTTACTCCTTTTTCTCCTGTCAAATCACTGTTCCTTCGCGCCGAATCGATTCTTATTTTGTAGGTCTGCACCTAATATCTGTCAGACACGAACCTGGTGTGTTGTACAACCAGTATGCCGTCACATTTATTTTTCTCTCCTCGAATTTACAAAGATTTAAATTACCTCGTCTTAGTAGCATTATTCAGATTATTATTATATTGGACGTTAATAAAAGTAACAGAGTCATCTGTTCCGTAAGCTTGTTAACTCAATTCGACAAATTCTTTTTAATGTCAATATCAATGATAATTAAAATTAGTAATTAGTTATTTTTATGTTTATCGTCTAATTAATCTCAATTGATATTATTAAAATGACTTAATTACTCTACCCCTTCAGCGATTTATTCAATGACATAATTGATTGAGTCGATTCTTTGTACTTCTAAACCAGATTGAACAAATAAAAATAATTATTTTGAAAAATAGTTATTACAAATGTAGAACAAACATGAAAGAAAGCAATATTGAAAGTCGATACACTTAAATTTCATTGACATTAAGATTGAATGCATAATTTGTGGGATTTACTTTCCTAGATTTGGCGACCGATAATTTTTAGATATGCATGCTTACAATAATTCGTAATATAATCTCATATTTTAGTTGAAAGACAATGTAATCGATTGACCTATAGATACATCAATCGAAAAGTTTATTTTCTTCTGCTTATCAATTTAGGAAGAGTAATAAAAATTTTAATCATGTAAGATGAATTTTTGATATACATGACATTGGCATTTGTATATTGAAAAAAAAAATTAACTCGAAAATCTCTTGATCTAAGAAAATCATTTTGAAGAATTTCATCGTCCTTAAACAAGATAAGAAATTTTTGAATTAATTGAAATTTTTTTAAAACAAGGAAAATTAAACTCAATGTGATTTTTTTGATCAATTTTGGGGTAATTTTTCTCTCACTGTACTGTGCATTGTTGTGTGTTAAAACAATTATTATATTTTCAAAAAACTTCGTTTGGATTTTTGATTTTCTATTCTTATGATGAATTTTTTATTGGATAGTTATCATAAAAAATATTATTTTTAAAAATTTTATAATTGTTATTAATATAACAGATAATAAAATAAACCAAATACAAACATAAAATGAGATGTCAGTAATTGGTGCTTTATACAATAGAGTCGATAACTTTCCAATCTTTATTATTTCAGTTACCTAGAAGTCTACAATGAACGAGTTAGAGATCTTCTCGAACCGTCAACAAGCCCGAATAACTTAAGAGTTCGTGAGCATCCACGATCAGGTCCTTACGTTCAAGGTATAATTAACTTTTTCTTTTCTTAAATATGATTCTCTGATTAAAACACTCGAAAAGTTGAAGAGTTTTTTAAAAGAATTGGATTTGAAACTAATACAGCTTATGATAGAAAAATCCATTTATGCTTTTTACTATTTAATAAGGTCTCATATTTTTTTTTAATCTCCTTATAAATGACTATAACTATTTATTATTCTAAAAATTCTTTGATCTGTCAGAAAATGAAAAAAAAAAAAAAACTATTATGCAAATAAAAAATTCATCTCATTCTTTTTCAATATGAGGGAAAAAGTAAGAGAGTTAGTGGATGTACATTTCGGAGAATAAAAAAAAAACTTGTTCATTAGTGACTCTCTGTTTTATCCTCGCCTTTGTGTAAATTGTATTATATTAATTAAATGAAAAAGACTTGATGGGAAATAAAATGTCTGAAAATTCCAACTACAAATTGACTAAATTTTTCCACTCGTGTCAAACACAATTTTCAAACAAAAAATAATTGATTCAAACTAAAATCACTCATATGTTTATCAATCAAAAGCTCCAGGAATTCCAAACTGAAATCTCCATGTAACACAAAATTCTTGGAATATTTCACTGTAAAAGCAGAACAAAAAGTAAAATTGTATTTAAATGAACAATTGAATAATACAAATTGATAAAGTAAAATTTTTTTTAAAGGATTAAGCCAACACTCAGTTGAAACTTTGAGTTCATTAATGTCTCGTGTCGAAGAGGGTACAAAAGCCCGTAAAACAGCTTCAACTTTGCAGAATCACACAAGCAGCCGCAGTCACGCATTACTTACACTCTCGTTGGAATCCAGCGATAGTGCGGTTTCCGGACAAGTTATTTTAAAAGCCTCGGGGGCATCACGGAAAACGGATTTTTCTCGTGGCTGTAAATTACACTTGGTCGACCTGGCGGGCAGTGAAAATTCAGCTGCCTGTGCTGGAATAAATCGTCTAAAAGTGAGCAATGCATTTAATATATATGTATTTATATCTATACCTCAAACTCCTATTTATTTAATTATTTTCTATTAATTAAATAAAGAATAATAAAAATAAATTTCTCTTCAACTATGTAATATTATCAATATATTAGTATTTTTATATTGGTTTAAGTCACAGGAAGGAGCTAATATTAACAAAAGCTTAGTTGCATTGGGTAATGTAATATCTGCATTAGCGGAAAGAAGTTCTACAGCTATTAATTCAGGAAGGAAGTTCATCCCCTATAGGGATTCAACTCTCACGTGGTTACTCAAAGATTCTTTAGGTGGAAATGCCACGACAATTATGCTGGCGAGTAAGTTTTTCAACTTTTATTAACCATATTAATTCAATATAATAATAAATTTTACCGTTTCATTTTAATTTATAGGGACGTTTTCTCTGTTATTCATTTGATTGAATAGTAACTTCTGGAAAGTTGTAAATTATATTAATATAATCCTAATAGAAGTAATTAATTTTCCTTTTTAATTCGATAAAAACTATTTAAACACTTTTCCAGACTTGCTATGATGGGCTGGTTAAAAATCAATAATCATCATAGAGCATATTTCCGGGATCGGTAAATAGTAGAAACAAAAATGGTAGTTGTTGGCTTATCGTAAATAAAATGCAAATAATAAGAGAAATAATGATGATAAAAGAATAAAAAGAGGATAAAGAGTAAAGATTAGTAATTTACTCTTTGAATTCATGAACTTTTTTTTTATCATACAAGAAAAAAAGTAGATTACATTGTTTACAAACAAAGTGGAAGGCTTAATATCAAACTATTGGTAGTATACCGAGACCGAGCAAACACGCGAAGTATTCGATATCAAGTTTTCCATTCTATATTTAACATTTATAACAATATATTATGCAATTTTAGAATTTTAAATCAGTATCATAATAAAAAATAACTAATCAATAATAAACTATTGGCTTAAATTATAAATTTGCATTAACATCGTGTTATTACTATAGCAGTTGTAATTTTTACAAATTATACCAATTATTTTAAATTTCTAAAGTATAAGTATAGTTGTAATTCAATATATCAACAAATCAATATGATATATATACTATTGTAGAAAAATTTTTATATGGCACGAAAAAAAAAAATTAGCAGTAGTTACGAGCTAAGTAGTAAATACACTTCATAATTGCGTAGCAATTGTAGTTTAAAGTAATAAAAATATCTGTGTAAAATAATGATAAAATAAATTATTTAAGATGTGTAATAAGAATATTGATTTAAAGATAAATTTTTAACGAAAAAATAATCGATAATTTTCATTATGTAATTTAATTTTACAGCGATATCGCCCGCTAGTGGAAGCTATAACGAAACATCACACACTTTACGGTTTGCACAAAGGGCACAAAGCGTTATTAACAAACCAGTTATTAACGAGGATCCGGTAGCTAAGATCATACGTGAGCTTCAGTCAGAAGTATCACGACTCAAAGCTCTCCTTGCTGAGAAGGTATCGGATTTTTTACACAAATTATACTATACTGTTATATAAAATAATATCTCATTGCTTAAGCACATAATTAATTTTGAATTAAATTGAATTAAACTAATTGAATAAATTGTTTTACAGAATGATCCGCAAACTGATTGCAAGTCATTGTGCATCTGTCAAAGGAATCTTGATCAGATAGCAGAGCAAACAAATTTAAATACCAGATGTGTAGCAACGTCAACACCACTATCAACAGGGAAATTAAATTCACTCTCAAGATTATCTTATCCTTTGAGAAGATACAGTTTTGATGATGGTTTGAGATTAAGATGTGATTCATTAAACGCGTTAAGACAATTCGGATCGTTAGAGTTTGTTCCTGCCGCAAATAATTCGAAAACTCTGCGAGTTTCGGCAAGTTATAATAGAGCTAGAGTATCCGAATTAACTGATGAAGATGACGATGATAAAGTCGATGAGCCGGTATTTGTGGATATACCGACTTTGGTTGCTGTACTCATTAAACCTGATACTAGTGTTCAAGTAGACACTCATCAAATAGAGGAAATTTCAAGCGATAGTGCACTCGAAGACACTGTCGATACTGAGTTTAATCGGGACATTGAACATCACTTTGCGAATTTAGTCGACGTTTCTGTGGAAAATGATTCAAATGATTCTATTAAATCTCTGCCAGTATTAAAAGAAAATGAACAGCCTCTACTTGATATACGATATCCGAATCTACAAATTCTTACTGATAAATCGTTAAATGACGATGATAAATTTCAGAAACAGTATCCAGTGAGTTCAAATTTTGAAGCGCAAGTATCCTTAGAAAAGCCAATTTTTAATACTGCTGAAAATGTGCTACAGGATTCTTGTGTGCTTCGAATCTCAACAAACAATTCTGAAGCACAGGCTGATTCTGAAGTAGAAGAGTCTAAAAAAATAATTAGAATTGAAGATGACAATCTCAATGATAGTCTTAAAGAAGACAACGAAAGTGTTAACAAAATTTTGGAAAACCAAAAAGAACTTCAAAACCAAAAACTTTGTTTGCAAAGACACCAAAATACTGATGGACTGAAGCGTAAATCAAGCAAGGACAGCGGCTCTAATAGCTCCAAAGACGAACAGATATTTATATCTGGAATTTCAAGAGATTCTTTTGGTCGAAAAGATTCAATTGACCCAGAGCAACCACAACCGAAGCCACATACGATAATACAACGCGCACGTAGGGCTGAAATAGTAGCCGCGGTTACAGAGAGACTCTACTCGAGCAAGAAAACTACTGAAGACAGTAATACGGCATCGACGCCCGCCTCGGATATTCGCTCACCGGAAAGTACAGAAGTAAAATTAGCCTCGGTGACGAGGATGCGACTTCAAGAAATCTCAAGAAAAATGTTGGCCAAACGCAGACGTATTTGTGTTGACACTCAAACAGATATTTCTTCTACTGTCCGTGTACGAGAAATAGGAATTTCAGTAAAAGAACCTAAAATCGTTCGTAAAGACGTTGCTATTCTCACTGATCGTCACGAAGACTTTGATAAATTGCTGCCATGCAGTACGCCTGTGGTACGAATAAAAGAAATGTCAACTTCTACCACAGAATCGCCAGTTCCTAAACCGATTATTCTGCTCAAAGATGCTTGTAGTTTAACAGATGATTACAGTTATGACTACGATACTATTTATTCACTTCAACCAGATTCGGGTATTGTGTCGGATGATACTCATACATACGCCGAAAGCAACTTGTCCAGTACAGGCATATCAGACTTTTGTTCTGACCTTGAAAAACGACCGGTTGATGTTAAATTAAGTGATAGTTCAGCAAACACAAACATTGTTGAAGAAATAATTGACAGTTGTGCTCAAACCACTTATGAACACTCGCACCACTATGAAGTACCAAACGATAAGTGCTGTACTTCAAAGCAATGCGGGGATAATTCAATTAAGCAAGTGAGTGGTAAAAAAACCGCAGATTGCTGCCGTCCCATTTCAGTAACTCCCCGTCCTTGCAAGCCACTAGTTGTTACAGCCGGACATTGTCATTCTACAGAAACTGTTGCAGATACACACAAATGTGCTCAAGAATCTTCTTGCAAATCTTCGTGTTGCAAAGAAGATCATGATAAAAATATAATTTCTATTTCGGTACCTGATACTATTAATATTACTATTGAGTCTTCAAATATTTCAGAATCAAAGCTTAGGCTGTTTGATCACAATAAAGTGTTGAAATTAAATAATGTAGAGGTTCAAACTGATAAGAGAGATTCTAATGAAATAGGCACGCTGACAGATATTAATATTAGTGGAATAAGTGTTAAAGATTCGTGGACAAATGCGCGAAACAGTCACGATACTAAAACATTTAGGATTGAAAATATATTCAAAGATCCACATGACATTGCCAAATCTTCGAATAGTTATGATTGTTCTGACGGAACTAATTATTCTATTATTTATCCTAGAACTACTCAATTCGCAGAAACTAAAACGGAAAATGATGTTTACGATAGCTACAAGACAACGTTGAGCTCATTAGAATCGCGCAGAAAGTCATTGACAAGTGAATGGCTCAGAAATCGCAATACTTGGTCGTCTCAGAAATATCACAGGAGCTCTGATAATGAAAATAATAAAGAAACAATCTCTTTGCCTCCAGATAATTTTTATGACTTGATAGGAATAAAGGAGTCGAAGAAAAATCCGGAAATACTTTCATGGAAAGATGTGTCTGAAGACAAAAAAAGTTTGAATGGTTTAACAGTATCAAAATGCTTGAAAATTGAGGACAATATGTGTCATCTCAAAAAAATTGGGCGTAGTTATAGAGATATTTATAAGCAAGAGGTGAATTTTTCAGATGATAGCCTTGATTCAAAAGAGCGACAAAAAAATTTAATTGATGATGAAATTACAGGATCGGAAATAAATAGCAGAATCAAAGATAACTTTAATGATAATGGGTGTCCACCGGATATTGTTGTACATGCGAAAAAAGACATTATTGATCCACTGGCATTTTCTGACAATAATACTCTTGATGATTTTGATGACAAATATATTGAGTTACCTAAAAAAATAGGGATACGATTGAATGAAATACCTGGACAGAAAATAAAATCAATTTTTTACAGCGTTCCTTTGATACCGCTTGTTTTAGCTGAAAATGGTATTGAACAATCTGAAGGTAGTACTAAAAATTTAAAAGCTACTGCTTCGCCGAAATCAATTATCAAGAATAATATTAGTATACCAAAGCCGCCGCGGTCTGTAAATATTAGTACAAATGAATCTCGACCGGAATCTGATTATAAAAAGGTGAGCTTTGTTGAGTCCGAAAATTTTTCAATAAGTAGCGAAGATGTTAAACACAAAACTACACGTATTAGAAATACTTGTGAAGAAGAAAAACGAAATCTTCTTGAAGAATATCTCGAAGAAGCGATAGTTTTTATGCGGAACATTAATTCAATAAATTCGGATGAAAAATCTGGTACGCAAACATTTAGACGTGAAAATAATGTAGAGACCAAAATTTATGAACCAAAGAATAAAAGAGTAGTTGATCATCGTTATACAGCAGATGATTTAGATTTGAAAGGTAGTCGTTACGAAGAAAAATGTTGTGGTAATTCGGAAAAGTTAGACCGACTTTTGAAGTTCGATAAATCTGCTGAGACTAAATCGCATTTAGCCAAATTCAGTTCAGATAATCTAAATAGTAATAATAGTTGGTTATCGTGTTCAAGATTACGAAGTTTTTCAAGTGTTGATGATCTTAATTGGGACCACAAGCTTAAAAACAACGTTTATTCTAGAAGTGATTGTAACAGTAAATTTAGTCAAGTAATTGAAGATGACAAATACTTTTATCAGTTACCTAGTGCAGATGCCAATAAAGTTTATACAAATATTGACAGTGCGAGAGCAGTAAATACCGATTTTGAGAGCTATTCTCAAGGGAGAGTACGGAGTAGTGCACCTAAAATAAAAAAACGCAGTCGTTCGGAACTTTCGATGAGACCTAAGACGGGAGATTGTAGTTTTAGTAAAAAAGTTGTAACTTTTGATGAAAATAATTTACATACGCACAAAAAGTTGATGAATAATGAAAGTGTCCTTATCGCTAAAGGAAGAAAATCACTAGCGAATCCACGTTGTAGCCTATCTAAATATGACTCTTCAAATGAAAATTCAAGTTCTAATGAAGCGCTCGCCAATTTCATGGAATCCATCGACGAAGCATCGAGATTTAGAGATAAAATTAAATTTCCTTGCAGTCCGCGGTTGAAATTTTTACAATTACTCAGCGAGAGGCGGAAAATCGTAAAAGATAGTCGTAATACCAGTATTTCGTAAGCTCGTTTATTAAAAGTGTACTTTGCATGCGAATGATCTAATTTTCTTACAGCGAACTAGATCTTCTCATAATCATGAACATTTTAAATAATTGGTTTAAGATGTTAAAAAATAATGCATCTGAAATCAACTTAACTAGCAATTGTGTAATATATTTATTATGTACTACATCGAACTAATAAATATCAAAAATAATTGTATCATGTATACATAAATTTTTAAAGTACATAAAATATTTAAATCTTCGTATTAACTCAGTATATACTTATATTTTTATATACTATTAAATTGGTAGCAATTATAAAACTAAGTACCAAAGATTTTTATATTTAAAAATATATCTAAAATTAAGAGCTTATTGAAAAAATATATATTTTAAAAAATAATTAAAAAAATATCATAATAATAAATAAGTAGAGTTACTTAGAAAATTCTTTAGGTTAAAAAAAATAATTAAGCCATTGTTGATTTGCGACGTTTCATCTCTGTTTATTGAGACTTCATCAAGCACTGAAAATGAAAATAATACCAAGATAAAATAAACATATATACATGTTATTATTGTTACAATATAAAATAAACATCAGTAACTGACCTTAACGCGTTGAATTGCGATAAAGGTTCAATAGACAGAGATGAAATGTCGCAAATCAACAATGGTCTGATTTTCTTTTGCCCTGAAGAATTTTCAAGTACCCGTGATTCTACTTTATTATTTAATAAATCTGGATCTAATTTTAAAGAAAATATATTAATAATATTTATTGTTTTATTACGTACATGTTATTGTAAGACAGAAATTACGATAAAATAATAGTTTAATTTAAAAACTATACGTTGTATCAATTTTTCTACAAGCATTATCTTCTTTGCTAGTAGTAACGTAACAATACTGTAAGTAAAAAACACAGTAAAAAAAATTATCTTGCACGAGGCAACAAATATAAAAAAATATGTATCTTATTTATTAATAAAGACCTAATTTTTATAAGAAGAAAAGTATTTTTTTCAATCGATAGGCTTTTAAGCTTGAATGGTTCATTTTGAAATGCACCCGTAAAAGTGATGATAATTTAAAGACACACGAGAATTTTCGAGTAACAAGATGTCAGTCGTATAAATTCAACAGAAAATGAGTTAATCTGGGTTTCTGATGAGCGGCTCTAATGTGAACCCGCTTCGAACTCGAAAACCTGTTCACTTTTGAAGGAACAGGTGTTTCCTTCCAATTACTCCAAGGGCTACTATAATTTAGTTTTTTAGATCTATTTGTTTTATACCTGGACTAAATAAGACACCACTGTCTAATTCATCATCGGGTGGAGAGTAGCGTGCAGAAAAGGAATCATCTGTAATATATACCCTAAACTGGAAGAGAGTAATTACTTTAATTACATCGTAGCAACCAGCTCCTCGTAATGAAGCCATTAGTAGGAATGCATTTAGCTGGCTCTCTGGCACGTACACAGCATTTGCGCTTTGTTTACTGCATTAAATTTTGTTGAATCAAGGTGGATCCTCTATTTCATTAGAATCATTAATGCAAAGTAAAAAAAAAAATAATGACCTACTGTCGAATTAAAGTCCAAATGTAATAACACCGGTCTTAAATGCCAAGACTTAATTCGTGAATACTAATTTTTTAGTTCAGTCGGCACATATTTTAGAGCTTGTTAATTTTTGTGGTTGTTGATTCCTTTTAGTAGCCGAGGAAACATAATTTACATTTAATTGCTAAGAGCTCGAAATTATTTTATTAATGATATCTATAGTATGATATTTAAACTTTTGAGTTTACGAGGAATTTTTTTTTCCTATAAATAACTTTAATAATTATTTTGTAATTTATTATATTATTTTAGGGAAGTAGAAAGTTTTTTTGTAACCGGTTTTGGCATTAGATGGCTAGTATAAAAACTAATTATAGTTAAAAAATTTTTTTGTGGTCTTTTAAAGATGAACTTTTTTTTAGAAATGTAATACTTAAGTTCGTAAGGTACAAATGATTATTATTGACAAAAAAAATTCGTTTATTTTTTAAAACTCTAGAAATTTTTAGAAAACTCAGAAAATTCGTTATTTTCGACAGGCATATTTTCGAACAATATAAAAAAAAAATAATAACAATGATAATGATTTATTACAAGAACTGGTAGAGACTGATAACTCTAGACAAATAGAATCAAGATTATGGTCGACGTAGATTACCGAGGGTTTGTTGTCTTTAATAAAGGGGAAATTGAAAAATATTATTTATATTATTGGCATTTGATGAATGATAAACTACTGTATTAAAATTCACCTCACGTTCTGTATACAAGTGGCGTATAGAGTATGATTAATTCACGCTGATTGAGTTTGCATAGATATATTGATTGTTCGGAAAGTCGGTCACTGCAATGCACCAAACAATTCAATTCATGGCTATTTGCATACTGCGAATCATTTTTAATTATACTTAAAAAGATATTATATTTTATGTTCAATATAATCCCGATGAATTGAGCTCCCGGAATTATCTCATCAAATCCCCATTTTCACAACCCTGGTTCGATCATCGATTGTTACCATTTATTCCAATTCTAATGAAAACTGTTTAATTTCAATGAGAACTCTTTAATTTCATTTTAAATAAATAAATTTATCGATTTATGCATATCAATATTTATTTTCATTTTCATCCGTCGCTGATCATTCATTGTTTCACTCAACGGATTGAGTCTTTGTTTATAAAACGTGATTCAATCCTCAATTACAATAATGAAGGACATTTAGTAACAGTTCTCGGCATTTAAAGTGTCATATCAAAACATCTTAATAATTTTTTTACGTAACATTCACAATGACAAAAAATTTTTTTTTATTATTTATATCATCCAACAATACTCTTTTTTAAATTTATTAATTTATCTGTGAGATTATTTAAAAATTTTCTTTTCTCTGGATTTTAATTCTACAAAAGCGATTTTTCAAATAACTGCAGAATAAAAATATTTTAATAAAAAAAACATCAAAGGAAACTGGAAGCATTTATTAAAAATTCCAGGGCTTTGTTAACGTTTCACCATAAAATTTATTTAATATTTTTATTGAAAAGAATTTTTTTACTCAATAGAAATTATTAATAAGAAATAAAAATATGAGTTTATTGACAATATTGAAAGATTATTTATTTTTTACAGAAAAATCGTTGGAAAAGCGTTAAATTTAAAATTTATTTTTCATCGGATAATAAATTCACAATAAAATACGAGGTAAAATCATATTGATATTTAATATTACTTTTTACAGCATTGAGTATAAAATTTAAGAGGTCTGTTTTTCCAATTGCTCGGTAGCATTTTTTAACCCAGCAATGTAATTTTTTCCAGATTCATACAGTTCTTGACCATTTTCCACTCCCTGTTTGGCTGTTTCCTGAGCAGAGTCCATAATTTCTTGCAATTTATTTCGAGCTGATTCAATAGCTTTGCTTGCAGTCTCTTGAGCGTACTCTAAGGCCTCTTGCGCTCGCTCCTTGAACGTATCAAATGCCTCTTGTGCTTTTTCCGCTATAGTTTGTTCTGGTAATGGTGCACTCTATAAAGTAATTATTCTGTACAGGATAAAACGCACCTTTCTCACTTTAACGAGTAAATAAATTAATTCAAATAGACACCTCATTTTACAGTTTAAAAACAAACAGCTTAAACTATTTTGCTATTTTCGATTGAAAAACTTTTTAATAAATTAATACTTACCTGGACGAGAAGAAAACTCATCAGAGATAAAATAACTATTGTTGTTTTCATCTTGTGCCGGTTGGTCTGGGTAGCTCGCTATACCAAGATATACTGACGCACAATAAATCGAGTTTTATACCAAAAGGATGTATTACACAACTCCTACGCGGTTTTGTTATATATTTACAAATTTTTTTGTTATGTAAGAGGCGTTAATAAGCAATTATATAAATTATCCTCGACATATCTCGTGCATCATAAAATGCTCTAGACATGAATGCTTGGTTACTCATAACATAGTTTAGCTATCACTAACTATCAAAACCTTGGATTTTTTTTTTTTATTTTAATAATCGAATTTTATTTAAAAAAAAAAAAACTTTTTTTATAAAATTGTATGTTTAATGTTTTTTTTTTTTTTTTTTTAATTATATTGACCCATTAATAAAAAATCTTTAATTGTCAATTGATACCAACACGATATTTTTTGTATGAAGAATTCAAAATTATAGAATTTTATTTTTAAAAAATCAATACTCATAGATATCCTACATTTGTCAAAGTATCATTTTATTTAGTAGAACAAAGTTTCGAACATCCAAGGGCTTAACTTTCAAATATTTTGTTTCAAAAGCATCAAAAAGGTTCTAGGAAAAAAATTGACGTAACAAGGGCACGAGATTTTAACGGGAATTCGGGTCTGATGGACACCAACATCCTACTTTCCTTTAAAGGAAAACGGAAAAAATTTTGCTCTGAATTATTCCATTTAAACAATTTCCAATACCGACAAAATTAATTAAACTTTTAAATATCAAATCGCAGAGATTTAATTTAAATTAATTATTTTAATTAAAAACTAAAAAACCTTGTAGTTAAATTAATTAAAATGTATCGATCGTTTACAGGTGAGTAAAAGAATTTAATTGATACCGCAATTAAAAATTAATTTGATATTAAATAAATAACTGAGTAATTAAAGTAGAATTTCATTTATATCTTCTTTATTAAAATTCGATTATTATCATAATAATTTCAGTTAGTTGTAATAATGAAATAAATTTTGCAAAGAGAAAGCAAAAATATGATCTAAAAATTTGACTTGAAATTATTTTTAGTATTACACAGTACCGAATATAAATGAAGATGTATGGTGAATTATTTAACCCTTAATTTAAGTGATAAGGACAGATAAGAGTATATGCAAAGTTTGAAGTCTACAAATTACGTTATAGTGTCAAAATTAATCATCGGAACAAAATTATTGCTCTATCTTATGCATAAGTCATGTTTCAAATTCCGCAATTAAATTACTAAAGTATAAACATAGTTAAACGCTAACTCATTTATATACTTAGGTTTACGCATTGTACTTGAATGCGTGGGAACACATAGGGTGGTATATATATGTGTAGAATAGTATTATATATAGAGCAAGAATATACCTATAGGATGTTACAGCTAACATTAAAGCTATTGTCACTGGATAAATTGAATATAAAAAAAGACGAGAAAAAGTATGTAAAGAGAAGGATTTCTGAAATCTCTCTAGTCTGTGCGGTTCGCTGTGTTTTGTCTGCGACCCTACACTACATCAGTATGGTATAGAGACTACCTGGGTATTCCCTTCACTGTTAAACAAGTATAGCGACAAACCCAGAGAGATCTCGTCACGCGCAAGCAACCATAAAGCGGTACTAATTTCATCGGATGAATTCCTTGAATATACACCGCACGTACATGTACTATATATATTATGAGGAAAAGCTACCATGAATTTTTGACGTACTATAAAGTTACGCAGGATTTTATAACAATAACAGAATCCACCAGTGTCAATGTCGACGTCGATGAGAAAAATGATGGATTAAAAAGTACAATAAGATAAAATAAAAAAAGCGCACAAGACTGATTTAGCTTCATTCAAAGGTAAAAGGTGTGTTACCTTTTTAAATATATATGTATATTTTATTCATCAAATAAATCTGATTCAGAGTTTTATTACCGTAAATGTTGAGACTAATTTCAAACAAGCTTGCTAATTATATTTTTTTTGGAATTCTGTCAATAAAAGCCGCAGATTAAATATCGTTCACATTCATGTTAAATTATATGACTCGCGTAATCACATGTTTGCCATTTTATTAAATTCGTGTCAGTGTTTTTACAATGTAAAAAAATTAAACGATCAACAATGAAAAAAATAAAGCTTACTCTGTAAGCCTTAATAAACATTTCAGGGAATTAATCCAGGGCTCTCATTGAAAAATCCTTTGAGAGAAAATCGATGAAAGTAGCTCGTTATTTTATTCATTATCTGTAATTTGCACAAGGCTTTATTGAAATAACTGAAATAATAACCTATATTCTGCATAATGATAATGGATAATGCAGCTTTGATGTTTGTATGTTATATTTTGATACAAATATTTGAGTTTAATTTTTAAAATTAATTTTACACGGCGATTATTCGCGAAACTAATTCCCCGAGGTTGTTTATCTGTAGACTTGATCAAGTCATTTCACTAGAAAACGGGTGTAGAAAATTTAATTGCCTTCCATTAAGCATTACGTGTGCTACCAAGTTGTAAAAGATATTTACATAAATATATAAACTTTTTGACTAATGGTTTTTTTATAACCTGCTCGACTAATTGAAACAACGACAAAAATTACTTAGATTTGAACATTAAGTTTTTTCTACAAAACAAATTTTACTTGAAAAATAAATTACAGCATAGATATTATATTTTTGCTTTGAAATTTCATCGAATTTGATTCAATATTGATTTCTTTTATTTATTGATATAAATTTAAATACCACGAGTGTTTTTTAAATAAAAAAATGATTTAAATTCTTATATTTTCATTGTTGTCCGAATTAAAAAAAAATGTTTTAAACAAATTACTTTTAAAAAAATGTAATATATTTTGAAATTTATACCTGCATATAGGACCTACGTAATATTTTTGCTATAATAAATTTTAATAAAATAAACAGGATTATTTACCTGGTGGTTTGATAAAATCTCAGTCACAATAAAATACTATTACACAAATAATAACACAAAGACTTATCTACACCCAGCAGTTATAAGTAATTTGATATGATTGCACAAACCGTTTGATGCTATTATTCCGGTCTGCAGTCATTGAGTGAAACCGAGCAGCAGTAATTGATCAAAAACTTACCATTTATTGCTGTTATATCCTTTTCCACGAATAACTTTGATCTCTAATGTGTTCAGTGAGCTTATTTACTTATTTTGAGTCAGCTATTACTCTTTCCGCTGAAAATAAAAAATATTATTTTACTTTAACGTTTTCAATACTTGTCGTAATTATAAATAGATTACTTACTATATATATATATAAATAGACATATACCGTACACAAAAGTTTTTATTCAACTCGAGTTATTTTGACTGTCGACTGGTGAAAGCTTTGATTAAAAATACGGAATTTGTTATACACACAAATGACATGTAGCGGTTTTGAATTTTTGTTGGGTTATCGAAACCTTCTCAATCTCGAGTGACATAATAACATAAGATAGCCAGGTAAGTTGTTTGAAGAGATCAAAATAAGATCCTCAGCAAAAAAATTTCGATCTAGATTGTGTAGTCTTTACGAACAGTTGTGACAGATGCGGGATTATATAAATCGTACCCAGACTAGTTATTCTTTTATATTGTACACAACTTTTATAAGAAGTACAAATACAATGTCATTTCATACAAGAATAAAAGTCTCTTGTATAAATAATAAAAATATTCTGTCACTGATGCGTACACAGACAAAGCATTTCGAATATTCAATAGCTGCATATAAAAATAGTCTTTAGTTTTTATTTTTATACCCACCATTCAACAATACAACGTTTGATAACGGTTCTTTTAAAAAAGTAATTAAATTTTATATTAAATTTCGAATCTATTCAAAAGTTTTCATTTTTTATTATTTAGCGATATTGAAAAATTTTTTTCATTTCTCTTTTATTAATATCTCGCCATGAAATCGTCGTATTTTTATTCCTCTTTGTTGTTATACCAGTAAAATAATATCTCATTAATTACCTGGAATACTGGGAAACAATGTGTTCATTTCAATAGAATAGTTTGCTAGTTTTTAATACTTTTTTGTTTTATTCTTCTGTCGGTGAAACCGAGACAGAACTCTTTGATATTTTGGTATATCGGATAAAAAGAATCCTTTCCTTTGTTAGAAAACAAACAGTCGAGCATTATTTCTCGTTAATATGTCACACTTTGAGAGCATGTAGTTCAATAACAGTATTACCGAGATCAAATATTTGTTCGATTGTTAATCCTGCAGATTTATAAATATATACATCGAGAAGCCAAATGTAACAGTGGATTTATAAATATCGGTATCTACAGACGAGAATGAATTAAATGTGGATATATAATATCTTATCCACGGTTAAGATTTACTAAAAAGGTAAATCTTTCTTCTTTACACTCTCGTTTTATTTAGAACCCGCATCTCGATTCGTTTCTTTTTCCATTGTCCACCGCAGAAGGTAGTCGAGAAGGTTGTATAATCGCATTGAGATTTTTCGCCCGTGTCCGACTTGTGAATTACATCCGAAACCGACGAAACGACGCCTCTGGTTTTCTCCCTTTAGTTTCCACCTTTCTTATTCTTATTTCCATTTTTATAACCACAAACTATTCCACCGTGGTTAAATCGTGCGAGAATAGAACTCCAAATTTGTTAGTTTTTTTTTCTCTCTTCCTATATTCACCACTCTCAAGTGATATTCTTTCCGGTCCCGGAGATACGCCCGAATAATTTTTTTTTTATTTTTTATTGAAAAACGCCACCAGATGTTATGCAGTCTACTCTCGCTATGAGTCCTATTGGTGTCTCTCTCATATTAACACGAGTCTGGTCTAAAAAAAAAAAAGACAACAAATAAGACTCATAACGAGACTCGACTGTTGAAAATAATAATCGAATGAAAAGTAAATCAATCAGGGAATTTTTTGTTGAAAAAAATTAATCAATGGTCGAAATGAATTCACTTGGCAGTTAGTTTAATATTTGGTCAATAGAGAATGTGTCTAGGTGGACAGTGAACATTCAAATATTAATAACAAATACAATAAATAATAAAAATAAATATAGAGTTTTAATCTATTAGTCCTGTTGAACGTTTGAATAATTTAATTAAAACGACAAATAAAAATAATAATATAATGAAATTTATTTAGAACATCGACGAATAGCCGACTTGGAATTTAATTAATAGTAGA
Organism: Cotesia glomerata; assembly: GCF_020080835.1. Taxonomy (NCBI): domain Eukaryota; kingdom Metazoa; phylum Arthropoda; class Insecta; order Hymenoptera; family Braconidae; genus Cotesia; species Cotesia glomerata. The sequence goes on from NC_058158.1 coordinate 32,490,156, forward strand.
TAGTGGCCTGTACAATTCCCTCGGACAACTATCTTCTATCTCATTCTGCACTCGCTGTTGTTTGAAAGGAATATTCGAGGATAATAAAAATATAAAAATTTAATTGACCGTCGGTACTATGAAATATTTAATTTTTTACTAACGAAAATTTCTACTCCAGCTTAAACTTTTGTGCTTTTTAAATTCAAATATATTTATTACCAGGATGAAAATATTTAAATATTTATTGTTGAAAATAAAAAAGAGATTAATAACATAATAATATAACAGATATAAATAATGAGTGAATTTATAGACTGAGTTTTCCATGAATATTTTAAATATTTATAAGTATTACAGACAAGAAAATTTTTTAGGGATTCTTAACCCCGCTATATGTATACCAGACTAATAATAATAACTCGAAAAAGAGTAAGGTGTAATTTGGTGTCTTGATTGCATTCTATATTTAAATCATAAAAAGTTTGACCGCAGGCATTTAATGTTAGGAAAATTGCTGTTCAAACTTTAGCAACTTTCGAGAATGCTGGACCACTTACCAGAGTATGGATATTTTCTCACCACCCCGCGGCGTTTCATCATAAAAAAAGTTTTCGTATATACACCACACCTGACTCTAAAGTTTTGTGTACTCATAGATATATATTATCGTATATACACAGTATATATAAAATATATAGAGAACTATAGATGTATATAAATGCGGCGACATCAATGACAAATATCTAACCCTAATTCAGTACTAGGACACAATAATATTACTTTTGTACGGTCGGTTTCTTTTGAGCATTTCCGTATTGAAAAAAATAGAAAAAAACCTGTGGATTCAGATAATGGTTCAAGGGATTTATTTCTTTTTTACACCAAAAACGCTGATAGTTCAAAGAGCGCCGTACGTGTTCTTGGTGTCACTAGGCACTACAATTGAACATGTTTTACTGAATAAATGTAAACTTTTGACAAATAACTTAAAAATATGCTACTAGATACCTAGAAAACTGTAGCACCACTTTAAACAGTATATATGAGATTTATTTATGTAGTTAAATTCCAACTTTCTATACAGTAAATATTTATTCAATCACTTTTTAAGAGCCAATTTAATCCAAAAATCATTTCATTTGTTTTCAATAAAATTACAAAGTTTTTCGCAGGCACTTAGGGTGTAAATAGATTATCTGGTCTGGTAAAAAGCCCAAATGAATAAAAATGATTTAAATTTGAAATATTTTAATGAAAAATTCTAAAGGTAAAAAAACTTGCTATCATATTATTGATTGACAACGTTTGAAGCTTTAATATTTAATTTTTATTAAATATAAACTTTCCAAGCATGAAAGACAGAGTAGATGTAGACCAACGAATTTTTTAGAATTTTCGATGTACAGAAATATTGAGTTGCTTTATTTATTCAAATTTACAATGTTATTCCATTATTTATTTTTTTAGGTTTATTAAATGTAATATTAATATTTAAATAAATTTAGAGTGAAATACGGGATTAAAATTTTTATAGATCTAAATTATTCCTTATCAAATTACATTGAAACTTAAAATAAAGACGTTCGTTTGCTCAGTTGTTCTATTATAAAATATTTCAAATATGAATGACACACGGTTGTTCATAATTTCATAATTCTACCGAATACCAAAAATTTTAGTTAAAATATGTCACTTCAACTTCAGATACTACTTAATTCATGAAATATTTCCTTTGCAAGAAAAAGTTATACAAAAAAAGAACACGCTGTGACAGAAATCTCTATATCTTTCAACCATTTATAGACAATAAATTCGTATCTTATAATCTTATAGAGTGCTTAACCCAGGAGTACACAAATAAATGATATTGAAATTTGGATCAATTAATTCCTGGAATTATTGATTTATTGACACCAAATGTCAAGTAAGTTTGAAATAACAGATATATAACTTATTAATACCAATATATTTTAGAGTTTATCGACTGACGAGACAGAGAATAGTATTAAGCAATACCGATATTGAATATATGATGAAGTTAATTTTCACTGTAAGTATTCACAGGAAGTTTGTTAATTAATTATTAATTAATTAGACGGTGAATTGATACGAAATTGAACGACAATAACAAGATAGCTTGCAATGGTGCCAACAATCTAAAAAAAAAAGTTCATTGTAAAAATAAGTTTGTCTTTTGTAATCAACGATAAAGAATTTAATTATTCTCTTACCATTAACAGGAGCCTACGATCTAATGGTATAACATCGCAAGCGGTGAATTCAACTTGGAAATGTGAGATGTCACTTGAAAATTTAGTCAACTATAAATTGAAAATAAAGTGATCGTAAAGTACATCTCAAGTTTTCACGCTTTAGGTGTGCAGTTTCAGTCAAAATATACTTCATGATTAATTAACCTTAGACTGGTTTTCTGAATTAGCGTCGTGTAACATTACATAATGTGATTTTCGTTTCTCAAGTAATACCTTGTAAAGTAATACTTATTGAAAAACCTGATTCTAATTAAAAAATTATCTTTAACAATAAAAAAAAAAAAAAAAAAAAAAAAGGTTTTTACAAAAAGTTTCTTACAGCTCTAACTATCGTAATTAACTAAAGCTGTAAGCTATAAGTGCATAGCAACATTGTAACCCAAAAAGCACTGCGGCATATCCCTCACAGTGTAACCAAAGTCATTAAATTGCGTTTGTTGACCAGTCTTTGGTTAAACCGAACTATAAAATATAGAAAACATAAATTCATTTACTTGTTTTTCAATTTTTGAATCAACTGGACATCTGTTAACCAGTAGACTGATGACTTTTAATGTTTTCTTACTCTGAAATCATAGCGATTTATGAATAAATTTATAAAATTTGAACATTTCATATTTTTATTTACGAATACCTCTTTCATTGTATCTGTAACACTCGAAGTTAATGTCAAAAATATGAAACTCGCCAACGAAAAATTTATCCCATTACATATATAAATTACTCTGTCATAAAATGCTATTGAGAGTACTGACAAAATTATGAAGTAAAGTCGAATAATATTTATTGTGAGGTAGTGAATGATTGAAATCAAAAGAGGTAATCCATAAAAGTTAACGACATTGTCGCATACTTCACACAGTTCTACGTAAGCATGTTTAAGGATTTCTGTTTCATGCCTGAAGGATACTTCCCTTCCAGACAATACCTTTATTTGATTCGTATCATTTACAATATTGTCCAATTTTGTGATAGTTGCATTGATACTCTTGAATCGTTTATTAATTACCTTTAGTAATGTAGAAAATTGTATCATGACCCAACCTCCGATAAGATCAGGGTAAATTCTCAGTAGCAACGTTACGAATGAAAAATTTGAGTGGTGTAACAAAATTGATGTCGAAGTGGCAGAGCATAGAAATTTCACCATAAATATAAAATAAATGTATTTATTATTCTTATTTGATAGATAGTTCTCGCATTTTTTCAATTTTTGATCTGTGGTCTTCAAACGATTGATGACGGCAATTAATATTTTCTGACGACAAACGTAAATAAGTGGTATAAAGTTTATACACAATATTGCAATAAATTTGAGCCTTGCTCTGAATGCCGGTGTCAGTATTGAGTCAGATTGAGCGTGAGGTAATGATGAATTTAGTTCAAAATAAATATTTGATAAACCAATAAACGAAAAAATACAGAGATTATAATATGATCCAACGTATGAAATTTCACATAGATTTATTTCTTCAAAATCATTTAGATTTTTTGAAAGTATCGCAGAAGTATCCACTACCCATGGTGACAATCCGATTAGTTTATAGAAAATATACTGAATTATTATGTAATATCGACGGCACACTAAATTGTACCGGTAAAGATTGAATTTTTCTTTCAAATTTAATAACTCCATCATAGAAATCTGAGGAACTAAATTGTCAACTTGACAATGTCGGAATGAAGACTAATGAAAAAACTCGAGAATGCAGCAACTTTATCGCGTTGACAATCGACTAAAAAAAAACAATAGTTAAGTAATAACGAACTAATTAACTGAATGATAATTATATAGCTCATCTTCAAGTTCTTCTTCAAAGAATGTGAGAGTTGTTTGAAAATTCTCACGATGGAATTAAAATATACCTTTACTCTTAAACTAGATTTGCTAATTTTAAAATCAGATAGATATTTCTTTAATTAGCAATTATTTAGGATCATGCTTTGTCTTATGTAAAAATAGTTATCACGCAAATATAACAAGCGCCGGACAATAAAAATTATACATTAATTAATCCTATGTTAAAATATGCAGACTATTTTCAGAGATATTAATCTAATTGATATTCAATTAGTATTGAGTATTAAATAATAACTAGAATATCAAATAGACTTCCAATAATTATGTTTATTTGTTTTGAGTGATACACAGTATCTCGTGATTATGTAAATAAATGCGATCATTATTTGTCAGAAGAACAATATTGGATCAGTTATTTTGAATAACTAGAGAATATAATTATAGTCTATGTGAGCACAAAAAATAAAAGTTTGAATATTGTCAATTAGAAGCTGTGCCGAAACTGAACTGAATAACGATAACGAGATAAGTTGCGACGGTACCAACAATCTAAACAAAGAATAAAAAATGTATATATTTATACTTCATTAAAGTGTAAAATTATAAAAGTTAAATTTTATTTTCGCACCATAGCTAACAGTCTGCGATCTAATGGTATAACTTCGTAGGCCGTGAATTCAATTTTCAAATGCAGAATATCGCTAGAAAACTTAGCCAACTAAAATCAAGAAATTTTAGATAGTGATTATGAAATTAAATGTAATAAATAAACAAATAAATTTCAGTTACTTGTTTTTCAATTTTTTGATCCATTGAACACTGATCCATAAGTAAATTTATAACTTTTCCTGTGTTGTTGCTCTGGAAAAAATTAATAAATTTATTGAATTTAATTAGTGGTCGATTTGTTAATCACTTTACCTCATTAGTTGTTTTGGTGACAGTAGAAGTTAACACTACAAGTAAGAAAATAATCGATCTGTTGACTACTCCAGCACAAACGTAGAGCATATTGTCAGATTCTTTTATTTGAAGTAATGCCAAAATTACAAAGTACAATCGAATTATGCTTATCAACACGTAATGAATAATCGAAATGAGAATAGGTAATCCGTAAAAATCAGTAGAGTCTTGACATATTTCGCACAGTTCAATGAAAGCAAATTTAATAGTTCTTATTTCGAATATCGCTAATTCAGTTAATAGTGATACATTTTTTTCACTCGCGTTTAATTTACTTCGAATGTCTAATTTTGATATGGCAGAATTAATACTTTTAAATCGTTTACAAATTTTTCTTAATAATATGGTGAATTGTATTATCATCCAACTACTGATAAAATCAGGAAATAAAATAATAAACTGAACTATGACCGAAGATTTTGAAAAATAATAAAATACCATGACTATGTTACTAATAAAAATTAAAAAATTCATGATAAAAATAAAATAAGTATAACAATTTCTTCTTCTTGCTTTGTAGCTTTGACAATTTTGCAATTTTATATCGACATTTTTCAAGCGATTGATTACACCGATCATTAATTTTTGCCGACAAATATAAATCAGTGGTATAAAAGTAATACACAGCACTGCTATAAATTTAAGTTTGGCTCTTACGGTTGGCGTTAAAATTGAGTCATACAGAAAATTAGGGAATTTTAAGTTAAATAAAACATAAAAATTTGTTGAACTAATAAATAAAAATAATAAAAGATTATAACATGATCCCAAGTACGAAAGTTTGCACACAATAATTTGATCGTTATCGTTTGGTGGCTTTTTTAAAATAATATTAGACATATCCAAGCTCCACGGCGACAATCCAATTATTTTGTAAAAAATATGTTGAACAAATATAAAATATCGATTGTAACCTGAGCTACATCGATCGCAGAAAAATTTGTTCTTCAGCTTTAAATTTATTAGTTCCATTACTTGGCTTTTATTGTTGAAAAACTATCGGAAACTAAAGTGCTAACAACAATGTCAGAATAAGACTAATGAATATAACGATCTCGGTAACATTTTTCGATGCAATGTCTATTTTCATTTATCGCATAATTGTTGTGGTGATCTAGATAAGTTACATGTTAAGTAATAAAGTAATGATCGACTAATTAACTAGTTGATAATTATAATTATATATTTCGTCCTTTGATTGTTTTTAGAAATTATTGATAAGAACAAAAATTTAAGTGTTGTAAAATTATTTTGTTTTTGAGCTGAACCAACGACTACTCGTTAAAAGTTTAAATTTAAGTTGTTTACCAACAAAATAACCAAGTAGGTAACATAAAACTGTCTTATTAAGAAAACAGATTTCACGAAAATCTATACTAATGCCTTGAAACCGTACCCAACTCACTATTAATCGTTACAACAGTATAAATATAGTTATTTTCAATGAGATCTTTAATGTTCAACTTTAATTGCAATTTTATTAATAACTTTGACATTGTTGAATAAGAGTCATAAAAATAATTGAAAAATCTCTCAATGAAAATTTCAAATACTTTGGCTAGTTTCATAATTGCAAAAATATCTTCTGTGTTTAACTGCAAATTGAACAAATTAATATTTTTCAATTATTTATCAATTTCAAAAGAAATCTTCAAAAGAAAAGTTTTTCTTCATCAGTATTAAATTTTTTAGCTGATGTTCTCAACACCCTTAAAACAAGTGTATCAAGAGAGTAATTTTTCTAACGACCACATGTGCTTTAATGGTAGTGCACCAAAAAATGTGTTAAAAACTGCTATCATTTAAGCTCATGTATTTTGAGGAAATAATGCTCTCGGGTTTTAAAACAGCCCATTACTTTTTACCGAAAATAGTAATTTGTCAATGGTCACATTTTACGGATATAAAATTATTAGGAGTTATAAAGTCTTGCAAACATTTGAATGAAGTTCGAAAAGAGTTACTGTTTGACTAGATTTGTCAAAACTCAATTAAATAACACTAATGAGATTAGTAAAAATTGTACCAATTCTTGAAAAAAAAAAAAAAAAAAAAATGCTTAGCGAATATGCTCTTGCGTGTAAGATTTACAAATATTTTGTCATACAATAAACCAATTATCTGTTCCTTTTAACAATCTGATAAGACATCATATAACTGTTAAGGTCCATCACTGTAATCACTATTAACTTGGATAAAAACCACTATAAATAATCTGGGAGAATGTTTTAAAGTATTCTCTAAGCACTCTTGACAAAAACTATTGTGTACATCTAGTACAAAAGAGTATAAGACGCTCGGGTCTTGACCTACTCTTCAACTCGTAAATTAATCTTCAAACCTTGCAACTTATTTATTTGTACTATATGTACAGAAATACAAGAAATAGAACGTATTTTAAAAAAATATATATGATTTATAAATATAAAAAATAAATATTATTATTATTTATAATTTATAATAATAAATATATATAAATGATTACTTACTCTACAACTGAATTATTAACTGATGATCATTCATAAGTTAAAATAGAAATATAATATTCGCTACCGAAAACCGATACGTTTCAGGATAATTAAATATGAATTGAAAATGCTTTACTTTAGTCGACTATAATACGTATTTAATGCTATTTTATTCGAAATAAGAAATTGAGAGGTTTTAATAATGTAACTTTTATTCATATGTATGGTAATGTCGCAGTCACATTTGAATTTCGCCAGTGATTTTAACTGTCATTGTTATCAGAATATTTATAGAAAATGAGCTTTAATTAAATTACCTCACATAGCTTCGATAAATCTCCAGTTCAAATAAATAGAACAAGATTTGCATGAGTGTACAAAATGGTACTTGAAATTTTTTTTCAAACTCTCTTCGGTTTTTACGATTGTAAATTTTTGAATATTCTGTGCTATCATAGATCAATTTACTAAAGCTGACATGGTCATAGCAAAGGCTCTGTAAATGTCGATTCAAGAAACCTGGTTTGTAGCAGAAAAAATTTGTGTCGCGTGATGACTATTCGTGTTTTGTTTACCTCAAACATATACAAATATACTTGCATGGTAATTCTGTTACTAAATTTTTTCACATGAATTTTTTTTAATGACTTCTATGAATTATATATCAATAAAAAGCATTATTTATGCACACATTAACGTTTTAATATATATATAAAACTTGCGAAAAATAATATGGATACATTTTTTAGTTTATAAATGCTATGATACTGTTTTTTTCACCTAACTATGCATATTTATACTCACAAACATAGAATAAATTAATTTTGAAACGATAAACTGAAGCTAATGGACTGAAATAATTAATTTATACCGAATACTTAAAATAGAATAATCTGAATTGAACAACCGATATTCAGTACCCTTTAATTCTAAATGAAAAAGTTAAATGTTAATTTATGTATCTCGAACTATAACACGCGATAATGCCACATTTGAGTTTGGCAGTAATTCCTGTCATTGATCCAAATACCCTGCAGAATTAAGCTTTAGTAAAATATTCATTAATCGATAATTATAAATTTCATGCATTTACGGTGAAGATCGATGAAATATTTAATGCCACTTTACATTTAAAATTTGAACTATTTCAAATCATCTCTTCAGTTTCTTAAATTGTAACAGATTGAAAACTGTTGTGAGTAACTAGCACAAAGTTGCCACGATGAATACTGTGTAAACATCGATTGAAAAAACGTAATAGAAATAAATGTAAAAATATTGCGTGATAGCTGTTCGTGTTTTGGTCACTTCAAACGTAAGCGCTTGTATATTCGCACTCACGTTCATGAAAAATGTTTACAAATAAGTTACTTCTAATAGCTTCTACGAAATATTTACCGATAAAAAATATTATTTATTTATACATACTCAAAGGAATTACAAATTTTTTATAATTGAAGTGGTTACAGTTAATTATTGATTGGAAATTATTTCCAAAGACACGCACATTAATTAAATAACTAATATTACTCGTTTTCAATTTAGTATATATTTTGTAAAATCAATTCATTAAACATAACTGACCCGACAACCATTGAATACTTTAATTTGTGGAAATTATCTTTTGGAAATTATAAGCATTTGGAAAATATATTTATCGCAAAAACTTTTCTCATTCAAACTCGAAAATTAAATATTGAATTCATATAAGTTTAGTGTCCAAATTTATCCAACTCTAAATTTTCAAAGTTCAATTCTCTGAGTGCATTTCAATAACTTCAATTTTCAAAAGCTTTTTTCGCTTAGTAACTGTCAAAAGTGCTTATTCATACAGAAATATGTACAAATACACAAAAATATATCAAGTGTAAATTCAATCACAAATAAAATACATTTGAAAAAAAAACACAAAAGCAAATCAATTTGTTTGAACAAGTTCGGTAAATGATATTCTACACATACAATTTTTATGTTATGTATACGCAAATAAACATATTTTCAAGTACGCTAAAGTCAATTTTGATGTACATATCATAAACATACTTTCATACGAGCTCAAAACACAATAATAATAATAATAATAATAATAATAATAATAATAATAATAATAATAATAATAATAATAATAATATCATTATTACCATCAGAAAGTATAGTAACGAAAATTTATATAATATAAATGGAATTCAATGTATATAAATGAATCTGTAACATCTCTGAGCTAATAAATTATTGAAAAGCTCTGCTTCACGAACTATTTACGCACATATGAGAAAAAAATTTTAATCAATTTGATTAGTGCGTGGCGTTGCCTACATTCGACGGAGAGTAAACAAAACAGTGAGTAATGAAATAAAACTGTCGATCCTTTTATTAATTATAATTAAACAACGTCAATTCGAGTAACGATTTTCCAGAGAGTGGAGTATAGTCTCGAGTTTTCACTAAAACTCGCGCTCAATGAATTATCTCCATTAAATACGTACTCCCGAAAATTATTCTTTACTATGCTTTTTTGCAATAATACACTATTTATATAAATGCTCATGTACGGCACGAACAGGATCTGGCACAATTTAAAGTGAATAAATTGAAGAAAAATTTTTAATCGAATACAGAACACTTGACTTTTGACGAGTATAACATATACAAAACTATTTAATAAATAAAACATCCTCAAATATTATGAGAGGGATGTATAAAAAATCGATAAATTTTATTTAAAATCGATTTTTATTTTTACATTACATCCTCATAAATGTTTATGTTTAAAATAACTGAAATTTATGTTTTATTTTATTGATTTATTAAGTGCAAAAGCTTTTTACTTTACAAAACCGATTTTAAAATTCAAATAATTACGTTCTCCAAACATGAATGCATATATTTTGTTTTACATCATATGTATATATAAACACGTAGATTTTGAGTATTACTGAAAAATTGATCGAACAAATATATAGTCAGTAAATTGCAAGGGCTTTAAAAATAACTTTCGAGAGGCAACGTATTGAATAAAATATGAGTATATATACACTTCAATAAAATTCGTAATAGACATACGAGCGATCAGGTAGGAATATCTAGAGCTTTGGTAAATGTTTGACCATACCGCTATGAATACTGACCGTTGCCTCAAACTTGTCGCCCAATAGGATCAATTCTTTTAATCTGCGGCGTACATCTTTTATTCCCGAGTCACTAGATAAATATTATTGCTAAATATCGTAAATAAAATATTTCATGATGAATTTGAGATTGAAGATTTAAGATAAAATGTATACAAATATAAACCACATAGGTTTTATGCATATGAATATCAATAATAATCGTTCTGACCATAATGATATTGTATCCGAGGAATGAACATATGAGTTAAAATATTGTTCGGTTGTGCTTACATTGAAATTCAAGAACACAAAAGTCACTTGACAGATCGAGGAAGCCACCAAGTGAAGCGCCGATATTCTTTTTTATTTGTAGTTTCTTTTTTCTCCACATATATGTATATATGACACCCACGAGCAAACACAAATAAAAAAGCGGTCTGTCGGTTCTTTTTGATATAAGTGTCGACAGGACACCTGGCCACAACAATAACGACATCCTGTTGAGAATATCCAGTCGGACTTTGAATCTACTTCTGACACAAATATAATTTAACATTCTCATAGTGAGTAATGTTATTTTTTATTTCTTCGGATCGAAACTTTTTATATCGCTCAAGTGCATTAGATATAATTATTTACTCAAATAAACAGACTATGTACAAAAAACTCAATATTTATCTTTGCTGTTTTTGTGGTTTCTATTTTCACATTTTAAGTGAAAAAATTTATAGATCGGGTAGTTTATATTTCAAGTTTTTTGTTTAGCGCTACTCTGGAAACTACGACTTGAATTTTTTTCTTAAGATACCTGTAGGCGAGTTGTAAAATTTGAAAATATTTAAAAAGTTTCATTCTCATTATTTAAGGTAGTACTCTCGTCAAGTTAGTTTTCTTAGAATTGTTTTTAAATTTATACATATTAAACTTCAAATAAATCTGCATTCATTGGTGCAGGATAAAATTTTTAAATGCTACACGGAAAAAATTACATTATATGATGCAACGTGACGCTTCATATAAAAAACGGAAGAAATTACAGTTTCAGATTACAACATAAAATGTAAATATTACATTTAAAGCTGTGAAAATTAACATTAAAATTTTAATTTATAAAAATATTATTTTGAACTGTCATTTTTGTAGTTTTAAAGTTGAAGCGACACTTATCACTAATTTATAATGTAATTTTTCCCTTTTTCTTTTTTCCATGAACAGTTTCGGAGATATTGACTTTCAGAGTTAGATTTTTGAAGTCTCTTGCACATTGCACCATACGGGATAACGACAAATTTACTTGTACATATAATTATAACTAAGAAAACTTTCTTAAGATTATTTAAAAAAATTATACTAATATAATTTTTAATTATTATTGATCAATATAACTTTTAAAGATCAATTTTAATCAAAAATATTTTGGCTTCCGAAGAGAAATAATAATGGAATCTGAGATAACTGAAAATAAAAATATGATATCATATTTTACGATTGAAGCCAGAAAATTAATCTACGTTTTATTTTACTCGATATATTTTAATTTATTTATATTTTTATGCAGAATAAATTCAAATTAGTGAAAGTTTATAATTGTAAAATGAATAAATGACATATTTTCTGAATACAAGTTCTTAGGAACGACTTTAGCTCATTACTACGGAAGACATGAATACCCACCGGATTAATAATAATAGTTTATATACAAGCATGAGCTATTCATCATACATCTTTGCGATAGGAATGGCGGTAGCTACTGTATAGGTTTAGCCACGTGAAAATAACGCGAATCTCACGGAGCCCCGAATCCATCTGCCCGAACACGCCAAGAGCGTCTTCGTTCTTCACGCATCACATAGATAAACGGAATCGAATAACGCTACGCTTCAAATAGTCGGTAGTGAGATTTTTTTTATTTCCTAAAATATATAAAGAGCCACCGTCTCGTCGTCCAATTTTACGCTGTTAACCAATAAATAATAATGAATAAGAACACCCCCTTTGTTATCTCAACCGTGAGAGTTAATATTCGACCACACTTTAACCCTCTTTAGTGCACGCGAGCATGTTAAAGTATAATCTTACTTTAAATTTTAATAAGGATCCAATCAGTTATTTTCTTTTCAAAGCCCGATATATAATAACACTGGCACACAAAAAAAAAGCTGTTAGTGCATTTGATCGGATCCACCTACGGAAACGTATTTTGACCCACTATATCCGAATTTGAAGTCCGTTTGGCTCGGTCACCCTCCACATTTGAGTAAAATGCAAAAAACTCAAAAAAAAAAATTGCAAATAACCGACAAAATTATAAGAAATCATGAAAAACTAAAATACCGGTGTAGTCATATAATTCAAAGAAAACTAGTCTAAAATAAATAATAAGAAAAATATAAAAACATAAATTATAACAAGTCAAAGTTAAACATTCAAATACTTATAAAAAAAATTGTATCTAATTAAAACATAAAACATTTTATAATATATATCACTTTAAATGGAAAAGTAAAACAAGAGAAAATAAAAAGCAAGTATAACCACAGTATTTATATGTTTAATATTTATTTTCGAGATGAAATATTTACGGAAAGAAGTAATTAATATATAGAGATAACATAATGAATAAAATAAATAAAAGCTAACAAATAGCTGATCCAGAAAATTTAAACGCGTGCAGGAAGTAAAAGTTCAAAGAATGAAAAATGATAGCGTCTTTTACAGAAAAAAGTTTACTAGTGAGATAGTAGTATATCTATAAGGGTGAAGCGATAAATTATAAAATTCATCTCATAGTGCTTTGTAGGAGATAGTGTATACGGTATAAGCTTGTATCATAATTGTAGTGGAGTTCAAAAAGTTTTTCTACCGCAGCAAACCGCTGGTATGAAATAAAACTGTGCACAAAAATACCAAGAATATATTTGTAAAAGAAATGAGAAAAATATATATGTACATTGTATACTCTATGGTATACATTCAGTACTTTCTTATAAAAATATTGCTTATGCGAAAGAAAGAGAATACTGAATTTTTATTTCGTACTATTATTTAATAATTTTTATTTGTTTTTTCTCATTTTCGTTTACTTGTCGCACTAGTTTATATTTATTATATGCTATTTCATCATTTAACTTTTCTCGTTCGCTTGATTAGTTAACTTTTCCTCGTCCCCTTAAATATATATTCATTATAATTTTGTTCCAAGTTTTATTCATTTAAGATTTTAGATTTCATTTAAAATCAAAAACAGGCGAATACTTTTCAAATTAATATTTCAATAATTATAAGAACATTTATCATATTCAATACAAAAAGAAGAATATACATTTAAGCTCTTAGTTTTTCAATATTTGTAGCATCAAATTCATTAATCTTAAATAAAATACAAGCGACCCTTTTGATGATTATTCAAACACTTCTCACATTGTCAAAAATCATGTTCGACATAAAAAAAATCAATAACAAATTCTTACTACCCCGTATAACATTGCATCTTACCCCAAATGAGGGAAGGGCCGAAATTAGGCATTCCTGGCTCTTCGAAAGTCCCTGAAATGTACCCAGTAAATTAATAAAGATTAAAACCATCCGCACATAGTTCAGAATAATATAGAATGAGAAAAATTATAGAGGTTCCCTATTCTACCCCTATAACATTTTATTGTACCTGAAATAAATAAAAAACCGTAATTTCGGATTCTCAATGTAGGTTTATTCACCACTCAACAGTCATTTTCGGTAAATTAATTCTCCCTATACTCAAAAAATTTTTTTGTTATTAAAAATTAGTAAAAAAAATTTTTAATCACATTAATCTATTAACAATTATTTAATTAACTTTGGAATGTAAATATAAGCTTATAAAATTTCATAACCATCACATTGCTGAAATCGTCGTAATTAATAAATATATAAATAGGGTTTTTAATTATGTTGTGAAGTATTCACATTGTTGAATCATCCTTTATAAACTCATTATACATTATAATGGAAATATGAATAATCAAATGTATCATTATAATCCGTCCAGGCTCGTATTCGAATGAACATTTAATATTTAAACATTAAAATGAAAATCACTTCAATTAAATATAAACATCTGGATGGGTTCCAAAAAATAATTCAACCCTCTTTAAGTTCTTAATACTTTTTAAACACTTTTACACCCATCCTCGCATCTACATTATTTATCTACGAGATTTTTCCCACCATTTACTGAGACACGTGGTAAGAACTTTATTTACTTTTAAGAGCAATTATTAGTTCTTAATAGTCTGATATCGGAAGTAGTGTTAAAAAAAAAAGGTTTTAACACGTTACGATAATTTGTTATTACAGTGTCGTATACGTTTCACATCCGTCCCACTCGACTTAACACCTAATTTATTTAAGAGGAAGTTTCAAGTTTACACCATGTGGACATATCGGTCATCGCCTGATGGTAGCAGCTCGTGATAAAAAAAAATAATAAATGAAATACTGATCGTAAATCACGACATCCGAGATACGACTTCCGAGTAGTTAGTTGGATCCTTACATATAAAAATCCTTGATAAGCGGATGAAAAAATTTTTTTATCGCACTTTCTATCCAAACGAAGGTAAAAAAATTCTTTCATCTTTTATAGTACAAGGTGAAATATTTGATTAAATAATCTAGCGTTAATGAAGTTATAAGAAAAGCGAATAATTAATAAGAAATTTATTAAATTTAATATTTAAAATAAATATGAATTATTTAAAGAACGGGCTGAAGTATCTTTCGAGAGTTTTCAGTAAGAGGAATCTCATCATTATTATGTAATATAAAAGTTTGCTGAAGAATATGTACTGTTTAACATTCATTAATAATGATAACAACGACTCTAAATGCTCGCAGTTTCTTGCAATACTGTAAATTCTTATCATTTGCTATTCATTGAAATTTTTTTATTAAACAACTTTATATTTTAAATGCATTCTTACGTTATTTCTATAATAAAGTGAGTAATGGGAGCCTCAGAATTAAAAATAAATAAGATGAGTTAATGTAAAAAGAGTGTAATATTTTTATTATTTTTTATTCGTGGAGGTATTTATATTAAGAGGAATTTTTTTTTATTCTTTAAATGAGAAACTTGTGATGATACTCGTAGGGAGTTACCACTTCGGGTGTAATTTATGATTTTTTATAGAATAAAAATTTTATTTGTCAATAATTAAATTTATAAGTGAGAATGAGCGAAACAAATCGTACAAACAAAATGGAATGTGTTTCTTATATATATAAAAGTGACCCGATAAAGTGAAGCTGCAAGACTTTAATTTTTAAACGGAAGGGGAGGAGTCCTCGGAGAATCAAGTGAATAGGGTAACAAATAAGAGGAAAAGAAAAAAAAGAGAAAAAGAGAACGAACGAGAGGGAATGGGCTGTTGAATCGTACCATTAGTCCACAGGGGTCCAACTGGAAACTTTTTGTTGTACTAAATTTTCTTTACTCCCGTGTCTCTTATTTGATGCCCCACAATACACATATTTTCAATTATCCGATCTAATCAATAAAAATTTGTAAACTTTAAATTTATAAAAGTACTAATAGTAATCATTTATGTCGCATTAATGTCTATACATTTGAAATAATTTTATGTAAGAAAGGAAATTATAAAGATAAGATTATAATAACGGAATAAATGTATATAGTAAGCTAAATTTATACTTTACAAAGAAAATATTATTTTCAGCGTTTTGTATAAAGAACTATGTTTATTGAATTGTAAAAATTTAATAATAGCGGAATTATTAAATCCCAAAGCGAAATGATAACAGACAATAGAGCTCATAAAAAATACAATGTAAAAAAAAGTTTTATTATAATAATAATAATGTCTTTTTTTTATTATGCATTTTAGTACACCGTTCATGTTATTTTGTAGTTGGGTATATAATATGTAGACATACATTCACGAAACAACAAAATATAAAGTGAGAAAAAGAGTATGAAGATAAAACATTGTGAATAATTGTAGCCGTCAAAGGTTTATGAGCTGTTTTTCAGTACGTGATGTGTAGAAAAAGTTTGCATAGACAATGCCAAATATATACGAATCTTTGTATTTCTGTATAGTACTTATATATGTATGTCTATGTGCACAAAACTGTTTGAATAGCGCTTAGAAATACATAACGAGAGTTTGTATGAACGATAAAACTATAATATAAGATCAAAACACCGTAAATTATTAATTCATATTTCTTAGATAAAAGTTACACAATGATATTTTATCTGGAGTATGTATTTACAAACAAAGTAAATTGTTATAGTTGAAGAAAATTATACTTCAAAAAGTTTTTATTCTCATCATTATGGTTCTTTGAAGAATAGTATAAAAAAGTTTGCGATAAAATGAAGACATCTTTATAGTTATAAATATAAAAAAAATTTATTTGATCTCTCAACGAGAATTTTTTCATCATTAGATAAATTTATTTGCTCTATTTACGAACAAAAAAAATTACTCTTTAAATAATAATTGGATTATTCGTGATTCAAATAACAAAGTTACTAAAACTTTGATAAAAAAATTTCTTATTACATTGTAAAATAAAGAAATTATTATCTCATCCTTAAACAATACAAGAGAAAATTTAATATCATAGATGGTCAGTATAATAATCAGATCAATTTTTAAAATAGCGTCTCATTTTATCTTAAAGTTTTTATAAAATATTCAAAGAGACCTTTATATTTTTGTTTCTATTCTTACTGCAGTGTTTTACAGGTATAAAATTGGTGTGAAAATAGTTCCCATCAGAAAATTTTACACAACCATCTCAGAGTAAAATTCTGTAATTTGATTGTTTCAATTTTCCACATTTAAAACCATTTTCAAAATAACTTTCCCTTGTAATATCAATATCATATTCAAAATTCCAATTTTCAAATTTTATAAAAAAGTTTCTATCATTTAAGACAATTTTTCGCAACTAAAAAATTAAACACTCTATTTAGTGTTAAGCTTACACCTTTGATGTTGAAAATTTTCTCACCAACTATTTATACCACATTGGCGTTGGTGCCAGTAATTTTTTAGAGTACATATGTGTTTGTTTTACTCAAGTTCTTTTGGATGTAAAAAAAATATCCGAGGTGGTTGAACTGGCGCTAAACTCCCCTCGACAACATATTCCATCGTAATTCATCATCAATAAATATTTTTGAACAAAAAAAGAAATTCTTTCTTCCACGCGGTGTCTCATTTTACCCCAAATCCCCTATAGTACAGACATAAGGTAGTTCTAGTCGAAGGCAGAGAAATCCGCCCCGTAATATATAATTCTGTAGTCGATCAGAATAAAAAAGAAAACGATATTTTAATAGTTATATACAGTTGGTTAGATATAAAATCTAAAATACATGAGCAGAGCAATATTGGATACCCCACAAGACATAAAAGTTAAACATTAACAATAGATCACCGTGATGTTTGGTGGTTACTGATCATGTAGGGTGATCTATAGATCATATAGACACACCTACTCGACTTAACTTTTTGTTTATTTCTTGCAAAGCGTACCTAGGAAAAATACTTACGATAAATCATGTTTCAGTTGCAGTACCATTATATGTCAACATCTGAAAAGTCAGAACAGAGCCAGCATCTGTCAGACATAGCCATAGACGTGGATGGAGTAGAGGCACACCGCACGGTACATACACGTGATGTTCCGTCCCATCAACGATACTGGAGGTGGAGCACTCGCTTTTTAAAATCCTAGGCTCGTTCGTACCTTCTTCCTGTGACGTTCAAATTACGTACTGTAACTGGCCACAGCCCTTGTGTCGGCTCACTTCCTTTTATTAACCTTCACCCTCTTTTGTTGAATAAAAACATCTATGTTATCCCGCGCATGCGAAGACCTTGTTAAAGAAAAAAACCGATATTGTACACTGATTATATGGGGTGTGGCTATTTATTTTTTATCTGGCTCATTTGTTATTTTATTTCTTTATTTTTTTTCTTTTTTTGTAATTGTCTGCAATAACTTTTACGTCAAGTCATTGTACGAATATTTATGCTACTGAATTTCCCGACTAGAATTTTAGTGAGGCATGCCGAAAAATCAGTTCGGGGCGAAGTTGGCTTTCCGAACTTAGGCTAGCCCAATTCGGATCTTATTTGTTTTAAATTAGGCAAGCCGAACATTGGTATGCCAAAAGAATTCCACATTCGATGTAATCTCGTAATAGTTTGGCACTGCCTAAGTTCGGCATATCATGGATTGTCTAATTGGTACGAAATAACGGTAACCAAAGGTTTACTGAAGTTTGGTTCACCAAGCTCGGGCTCACTTAGGCAAACCTGTAGTAATACCTAAGTTCGGCATGTCATGGATTGCCTAATTAGTATGAAATAACGGTAACCAAAGGCTTACCGAAGTTTGGTTCACCAAACTCGGGCTTACTTAGGCAAACCTGTGGAAATGCCCAAGTTCGGTATATCATGGATTGCCAAACTGTTATGAAATAACAGTAACCAAAGGCTTACCGAAGTTTGGTTCACCAAGTTCGGGCTCACTTCGAAAAATCTGTGGCAATGCCTAAGTTCGGCATTTCATGGGTTGCCAAACTGTTATGAAATAACGGTAACCAAAGGTTTACCGAAACTTGGCATACCACGATCGAGCTTCCTTAGGCAAAACTGTGGAAATGCCTAAGTTCGGTATGTCATGGATTGCCAAACTGTTATGAAATAACGGCAACCAAAGAGGCTTACCAAAGTTCGATTCACCAAGCTCGGGCTCATTTAGGCAAAACTGTGGCAATGCCTAAGTTCGGTACGCCATGAGTTGCCAAACTGATAAGAGATAACGGTAACCAAAAGCTTACCGAACAGTAATTAAAGGTATTCTGAAGCTTGTAACTTGAAACTTCGGTAACCGAATGTTTGCCGAAGTGTCGGGCTTATAAGTATCTTGAGGCAAGAGGTCGCTCATCATCGGCGTAGCGTCGCGGTATGGTATAGGGCTCTCGTGCGTCGGGTACAGTGTTCGAGTCTCGCGTTCGACATGTAAAATTTTTAATAATTAATAATTATTAATTATAATTATTCTTAAGGCGAGTGTGAGGTAAATTTAAGTGTTGTGTGTGACTAATGTATCTAACTCCATCATCTCCTCCCCCCTTGACCCATAAAATCGACCAATCAAAAAAAACTTCTTCATAGTAAGAAAAACCCTAAAAAGCGAAAAAAATGACCGAAAATATAAAAAAAATAATACTAAATAAAAAAAAAAAAAATTTTTTTTGTTTACTTAATATTTAAAAAATTTTGTCCTAAAGTCGATATTTATATTTAAAATTTAAAAAGTAAATTAAAAAAAATAAGCATTCATTATTATTAATTTTTGCTTTATAATAAAAATAGCTAAAAACAAAAAAAGGATTCAATTTGGATTCTTCCGTGCGAATTTAGTTTCTGAATTGCTGCCTAGTTAGGTAGCCAAATTCGGACCGAACGAGGCTTAGATAGTCACCAGCAAGTGTGGTTTCCAAACCACCGCCTAAGTCGGAAGCCAAGTTAGGCCCAAACTCGCGACTGCGCTACTTCCGGGACGTGGGCCAACTTTGGCTTCCTGGTTCGGGGCGAGCTTGGAATTCGGCATCCTAATTCGAAACGAACCACCGCCGAACTTAAATTTCTGGTCGGGTTGCTGAAATAACTTTGCGTATATAATATTATAACACCCGAGCACAATGTTCTCCTAAATTTTATATTGGTTGATTAATTTTTAACGAATTAATTTAAGTCGGTTACCGTGCTGACTTCCTTTACATATAAATTCACGGAAAATATCGATTATTAGTATAATATCCGGTTCAATTTGAAATAATTACTATTCGAGTCATTTGCTAAGTGCATTGTTATTACTAATTCATGAAAAAATTTTATGTTAGTAATAAAAAAAAAAAAAAAAAAAAAAAATTATATTATTATTTTATTTAAAACTATGTATTCAAAAATTACTAATTCGATTAGCTTATAAATTAAGAAGACTTGAGATTTGATGAAGCCTTTTGATTGCTGCGTCATTAATTCAAATCTATTCATCTACTCGGATGAAATCGCAAGACAAAAGGAAGTTACTTTTGTCGTAGGGTATCACTGGAACAAATTAATCGATTTAAATGAGTCTGTCGCAATCAAACAGGTTCATCAAGATTGTGATATATATGGTTTTGTTTTTACTCGAATCAGACGCTAATAAAAAGAAATAACTTGAAAATTTATAAAAATATTTTTAATTATCCGAATTTTCTACAAAAACACGCAGAATGTTTTTCATAACCGGTTTTTTAATGAAAGTATTTCCAAAAAACGTTCAAGTATTCACAAAAAATGAACATGTGTTTAATATTTTTTTAACGATGAATCTTTTGTTTTTAATATTTCAATCTTTTTCCCAGAAGCTAAGAAAAATATTTGAAATAAAAATAAATATATAAAATTGTTTAAAAAGTTTTAAATCAAATTTCACGTAATACTAAATAAATAAATACATAGATAACATGATGTTTATTTTTTCACGTGTCATGTATACGTTATATATTAATGTAAATGTAGAATGTCTGGTTTGTTTCTAAAATTTAAAAATGTCAACGAAGTTCTCTGAATTTGAAATTTTTTCCATCTCTATCCCGAGTGACAGAGTCCTGAGTAGTCTAAAGAGAGATCTCATAGAACACTCAGCATGCATCACAGACAGGTGGTTTTCAGCGCTGTGATTTCGACAGCCTAAGAGGGCTCTCCCTTTAAATTTGAAAGTCTACTTGGTCGTCCCTAACACGTGTCCGACATAAAACAACTGACACCCGGCAACAGAGTCATTTCACAACTGTTTTCTATTGACAACATAATGACTGGTTTTCCACAGTTAATTATTATTATAAATGACTTTAAAAATTAAACAAGATTATAACTGCAAATTTTAGTCAAACATCTGAAACCTTGTATTTAGAGAGAAAAATTACGGTCTAAAAACTATAAGTTAAGAGATTATCCTCATGCATATTCGGCCCATTGTTTACACTTGCAGATATTTTTAAAACAGAATGAAAGCTTACTTTACTAGCAACTTTCATCTATGGGTAATAATTTCATTAATAATGTCGCTAGAATTAAAAAAAAAAAAATTTTTTTCTTAAATAAATATTGTATCCACGTGAATGCACCAATCATTGACCATATCTCAATTATCGGTTATCTGATTTATTTCTCATAAATAAAGGAGCTTAACTATTAAACTATATCTATAAATAACACTGATAAATTTTCCAATTATTCTGCACTACATCTAGCTGACCTGGATCGAGGTTCTAAAAAAATTTTTTAATCTCATAAAAAATTTCCAATAATAAATATTAATATTTTCCAATAATAAAATATAATAAAGTTTTATACTCTGTATATAAACCCCTTTATTCGAAATGTTATTTTGCACGGTAATAAATATTTCATGGGTGGTTATTTACTAATTTAAGTATTTATAAAATTCATTGAAACGAACTAAATCAACTGATTATTCAGGAACGCAAATATATAGCAACAACAACAGGGGACGTATTAAAAATAATGCAGTTAAAAATTATTGAACATGTATATATAGTTGTTCATATTTGGATAAGTGTATAGATGCATTATTGTATATCAAATATGATATTGATTATAATGTAGAGTTCGGTTTTTATATAGAGGAGATACAAAGCTTTTATCAGCGAAAATGAATTGAAAAAAAAAAAAAAAAAAATGAAAAAGTTTATATAAAGAAGGAATAAAAAGTGAAGCTACGTTCTGCACATTTTTGTTCACTAAAACATTATTTTCACATTCTAAAAACGTAGCTTTATTGTACGATAGCAGCAGTTGGTTGAAACTAGTGTGTGTCGATGTAGAATGACCGAATGGACCTTTAAAAATGGTCTGAAAAGAGGCGAATTTAATCCGAGTACTGATCGACGGGTTATTGTTAGTAACGGAATACCAAGTGAAAATGCTGAATAACCACACTAAACTGTCGGGGATTTAAATGAATTTAGTATGAAAAACATGAAGAACTCTCTTGGATTTCATTCAGTCGTCAAACAATTAAATTAATCTCGTTTTATTTATTGTCATTTGACACTAATATTGTAAATGTGACAAAGATACATTTAACTGCGAGATCCTATTAAAGTTTACGCACAATTGAATCCCACAAAAAAAAGTACAATATAATAAAATAAGTATGTGCACTTTCAACAACTTGACGAGGAATTATAATTTTTTTAATACTCTTTTTATTATTGACAATATTGACGTTTATAAAAAGAATTAAATAACTCCCTTCGATGTCGTTTTAATAAAATCTACTTTATCATTTGTACAAAGACTTTACTCTCAATAATTTAATAAAACATCTGCATTCAATTTTTTAATTAATCCGACTATTATACACAGTATAAGTTATACCTTTTCTTCAATGTAATCTTTCTTATAGAGAAAATTTCAATAGAAAATATGATCAACTTCATTTGATTATAATTATGATTTTTTTTCCAAGATGTTAACTGGCAATCCGATCCTATCAAATTTAATTAGGAACTTTGCTGATTTCCAATCAGTACAATTATGCATTAACTTAAGTAACACTAGTGTATTCAATTTAAATGATAGCAAAATGGCACGGAAAAAAGAAAACTCGAAAAATTACAGTATAAAATGTAAAATCGATCCCGTCGTAATCAAAACTAGAAAAATTACAGTTTGAAATAACATTTTTCTAAATTCAATTTTTTAATTTAATATTCAGAGCTTGTAATGTAAATATTACATTCTACAATGTAATTCTTATAAAATCTGTAATAGTTATAATCTGAAATTGTAATTTTTCCAGTTTTCATCACGAAGCGCCACGTTGCATTATATACTGTAATTTTTCGAGTTTTCTTTTTTCCGTGTGTAAAAGTATTATTATTATTATGTTTATGGCTTGTGCTTATAATAAGCAACCATTAAGAGTAATTCATTCGATTAAAAAAGTTTAAGTAAAAGTGAGCAAGGGATATAGTTATAGTTTGAAGTTGAAGCGGGTAAAATAGGAAGGGCTGGTTGAAGAACGAAGGGCAGCAAATGTATAAAGCTACCCGCAGGGATAATCGATGGAGCTGGGAGTTGGGCTATATTCAAGCCCAGGCTACATATATATATATATATATATATATAGCAGCATATATATATATATATATATATATATATATATATATATATATATATATATATATATATATATATATATATATCAACCCTTTACTAATAATTTCAAGTGAAATTTTGTCATGTGTGATTAAACTTACTTGATAGTTATTTTTTATCACTTTACGTGACTCTAATATAAATATTTAAATTTTCGTGGAATTCTGCCGCGCAATTCAGTCAAAGAAATATCAAATACACGTAAATTATTAGAACCATAAAGTTTTCAATCCGTAGGTTCGAAAAAAAAAAATTAGGAAAACGGTTGACCCTGAAGGCCATCCCTGCAACTTCCCGCTAATTCCATACTTAGGCGCTTAAAATTGCACCGATGATGTTTTTGAGCTCTTAGAGCTCAAAAATACAATTTATGGGTTATTTTGAGCTCTCCAAGCTCAAAGAGATTGTTTTCCTATGCTTTTGAGCTCTTCGAGCTCAAAAGTCTGATAGGGATTTGATGACACTATTTTTTGAATTTTTAAACCGCAATAACTTTTGAATGAATAAACCGATTTTCACGAGGATGGCAGCATTCGACGCAGTTTTTCAAGCCTCACAAAGAATTTTAAACTTTGAATTGATCGCGCTAGAAATTTCGGAGTTATTTCGAAAAAACACTCTTTTCGGATTTCTTTCGTTCACGATATCTCTCGAACGAATCAACCGATTTTGACCGGACTGGTGGCGATCGACGTGGTTTTTTGAGGTTAAGAGCTGATTAGTTTTTGGAATTGAACCATCAAGCCGTTTAAAAGTTATTCCAAAAAAACCACATTTGAAAAAATTTTTTTTTTCAGTTTTTTGAAGATTTCTCAAAATCTATTGATCTGAATCGGTCCAAATAGTTTTCAAAATTTAAGTTTGGCCAAGCCCTTTCGAATGGCACCAACTGCGATGAAATCGGTCAAGCCGTTCAAAAGTTATAAGCGGTTCACATACTTTCACACACACACACACACACACACACACACACACACACACACACACACACACACACACACACACACCGTGACAACCTCGCGGGGATAGTCAGGAAAGCTTCCTGTGACCTTCAAACGTCGAGATCTGATGAAAACTCGGTTTTTGCAAAACGGGGTGAAAACAATAACTTCCCGATTTTTGAAAATCTTCGATTTTCGTGGCGGGAAGTTAAAAATTTTTTTTCTAATGAAAAATTTTTCATCTTACTGTATTATCATATCGATAGATATTCCAATGTAACGTAAATCGTGAATTGAATTGAATTGTATTGTTGAGTTGGTATCGCGCCAAAATTAATTTCGTCCAAAGTTTCTGAATTATTCAAGATTAAACTCAACT
Source organism: Cotesia glomerata (assembly GCF_020080835.1). Lineage (NCBI taxonomy): Eukaryota > Metazoa > Arthropoda > Insecta > Hymenoptera > Braconidae > Cotesia > Cotesia glomerata. Next base: position 32,515,338 of record NC_058158.1, read on the forward strand.
CAGGCTTCAGATATATCAAATCCACGCTATCTCTTGGAATTTATTGAATTATTTTTTCACGTTTAATTGATAATAAATTTCTTGATTTTTTTTAACAGTTTTATTTATTTCGTTAATTAAATTACATTATCATCGAGAAGGATCTTTTTTAAAAACAGCATTTACGTGAGATACTACGTACTCACCTATAAATCAAAAAAACCGATTAGCGTATACTCTGGCCTAATGGCGATTAAAAAATTCATTCATAAGAAAAACTATTTTATCGTTCAATTTTGTAAATGGACTTTTTCTTGAGTTATAACTTCACTTCAAAAAAAGTATTAACATAAAAAATATTTATCATTTATTAACCCAGTAACTACTATTATAGTCTATACTGCCATTACTAAATTATTAATGATCCAAAAAATGATAATGATAACGATAACACACTAACCGAAAGTTTGTTGTTGTGGGATACATAAAAAAGGTTATTCTGCTAATTAATTTAAACTCTGTTTTGTGTATAACTTTTGAAAATGTACTTGTCCTATTTGTTTTACCTACTGCGGCAGTATCTGGGTTGTTTTCAAGAGATGTTCTTGTATTTATTAGAGCATAAATTCATAAATGAAAAGATGTAAAAGGTAATGTAATTATAAAGGGTAGCATTTATTTTTCTATCTATTTAATTGAATATGAAATGGTAAAAGAAGAAAATGAAAATATAAAACCTGCACAAATAATTAATGTAATAAATGACTGAGTACATATATGTATGTGAACATTAGCGACTGCGCAATCCACACTTTCAAAGCTCGACATCGAGAAATAGGAGCTTCAGTTGTGTCGAGAACCCGCCAGCTCTTAAGGTGGTCCCTTCTGCCCAACTTTTTACCTTTATTTAACTACAATAATATTGTCATTTTCCTAGATTTTTTATTTAAAATTTAAAATTTGCTTTTGATTTTATTTTTAAAACATTTAATGTCAAAAATCAGCGCTGACATTTTAGCTTAGTTTTGCTGTCACTCTTCGTAACGTTGCGGTTAAGTAAAACAAAACAGTGAACCAGTGGTACTTGTTTATTTATATTACGAAATTCAAAGTGATATTATTTCAAATAGCTTTGTTTTAAATAATTTGATTGATTAGAGCGTAATTGTCGATTAAAAATTCATTAGTGGTTGCTAGATAAATATAAAATATTTATTTTTTAGTAAGTAAATACATTTATTTAAATAGTCTGGCTCATTACCGAGAATGTCGGGTAAAAATAACTAAATGTAAAAACTAGAAAAATTTTTTTAAAGCTGTTTTTAAAACATAATGATTCAACTCGCTGAATGAGTAGTTCTTAATGACACTTGTCAAAAAAACAAGTAAAAGAAAAATGAAGCGAACGACAAAGTGATCCATTTTTACGTCAAACCGATTGAAAAAAAATGCAGTTTCGACGCACGTGACCAGCAGCTACATCCGTATTCAGGAGGTAAACTTTACACATGTGTACGTATATTATGTATGTGTATATGTATATATATAGATTATAAGTTTGTAAACTTACCATTTATTTTCTCGATTACACTAATTGTAAACACCTGCTCTCCATCTGAAAAGGGGAAATTTCAAATCTTTAATCGTTGAACGTATTATTCATTTTTATTAACATAAAAAGTACTTGGATTTTAATATCAGAAATATGCAAATATATTTAACATTTTCAAAAAGTAAAAAAAATCTATATTTTGCATAGTACACATAATGTGTAAATATCATCTTTTAGATTACTTGACGGAGTCAAAAAGCCGGAAAAATAATTTTAAAAATATTTTTTTAAAATGGTAATTTTTTAAGATAAATTACATCTATGTCTCGAGCGAGCTTTAATAAATATTTAAATTAATTATTACGAAATAAAAAAAATGGTACTTAAATATAAATTTTCTATGAATATATTACATATGTATGTCATGTATATTTATATTTAATATTAAAAAATGCACGAGACCATGTAGCAAATACAAAAAATATAAAGCCTGTGTATGTTGATGTATGTAAACTCTACACATATCAAATATATATTTTTTTTGTAACGTACATGCTTTACGTACATGTACGACTTTTCCTACAGGAAGGTTTACTGAATTCTATTTAGGTAATAAATCATAACGTCACACTTAGTTTTACGAAAAAATATAGGCAATGCAAAACATTTTTCAGCTCTGTGTTAAGGTACACATTTTCTAGCTAGGACATTTTTACATACAACAAAAAGTAAATCATAATTTATGATAATTTAATTCATAAAACATTAAGCTTTAATCTTTATGTTACTAATTTTTCTCTGTAGTCCTATGAAGTTCCTAATAAATATGCAAAAGTAGAGCTCTAATAAAATTTTTTTCTTATTTTGTAATTAATTAATAAAAAAAAAAAAGTATAACAAAAAGGCTTGAGGTAAAAATAAAACACCCATAATTTGGTACGCTAATGAAGCATTTTTCAATTTTAAAGCTCGTAACAATGAAAAAAGTTGAAAATTGTTCACTATTGTTTTATTCGTTTAACTGCCGGCTCAAACAAGCGCTTGTAAAAAAAAAAAAAAAAAAAAAAAAATATAAAATAAATAAAAAAAAAACACGAACCCTCAAAGTCACAAGAAAATTTTGTGTATGAAAATCGGAAAGACCCTTGGTTAGTACATATTTATTTATAAAATTAATATTCCAGGTCCACCTAGAGCGTAATTAATTTAACATGTATAAATTAAAAATTAAATGGGATTTTAATTTTATATCAAGTTGTGGTAATTTCTGGCATGGATAGGTATGAACTACAAGTGACGTATGTACAACACACGTGTCGACGAGTGACGTGTGATTACAAAATAATGAATTAACATGAGAAATATAAAATATGTTTTATCATCTTTCGCCTATCACTTAGCTAACTATACTCTATAATTAGAAAAGTCAGATAAAAAACTTCAACACATAATATTTTATTTTTTCATTTGAAGCAGTAGTCTAGTTTTTGCTTATTCGACAATGCTAGTCTTATCTTTACTATTTATCTAAAGTACACTATGGTGTAAAATTTTTCTCCATATTACCATAAAAAAAGTATATAAATATGCTAATATTATATACATTACGCTCACTTATATTCTATACATACTTGGAACTAAAACGTAAAGATTTAAAAAAAAAAGGTTTTCAATTTTCGAGTATTTTTATTTCATTTCCAACAATAAAAATAATTTTTTATGGATGGAAATTATTTATGAATACTCTACAAGTAATAGAGAAAAAAAAAGGAATGGAAATCCTCATTCATCTCCATAAGGTATTTGCATTTTTAGATGTAGGAAAAAATATGAGAGCTTTTCTCAATAGGTGCGTTCGTGCGTGGGTTAAATCAGAATTAAGATATAAGGTATTATATAACGGCCCCTTTGGAGCTTTAAAGGACAAAAAGTTATAAAATGATTAAATATTAATATCATTTGAATAACTTAAAAGTAACTTTAAATACTTAACCTTATTTTCATAATATAAAGACTGCAATAGTATGTAGATTTAATTTATATTTCCACATTTTCTATGTAGATGTACGATCTGAAACATATACTATATTTCTTTAGCGTACGTTTACGACTGCCAACACCCGGGATATTGGAGACGTTCCAACTCCAATGCTACAAAACGTGATCGTTCGTGCGCATCCTGGGTCTCTTCTTCGTTCAAGATACTCGTTATAATATACATATATTCGCTGATGTCTATATTTTAGGAACGTCCTTATTTTGACTATTTTAGGATTTTTATTATTTCCACTTCTAAATTGGTCCCAGAAAGCAAAAAAATATTTCCTGAAAAATTTCAGTCTTTAATTTCGACGGAAGTTACATCACTAAATTTAATTTACTTCCTTTTTATTTAAATTTATCCAGTTCCCCGCTACAGTATATAATAATTTTTATTACATATACTAGAATAAAAACTCAACTTGGTACGCGGTGCACGACAGTGGAAAGTACGATCCATAAAAAGGGTAAGGCGAAATTAGATACCCAAAAACTTTTTGAAATACTATAATAATGGTATTAAATAACTTGCAATTATTTACTGTGCTCTTTCATTAAAAAAGCGTGGGTAACTGTAATGTCTCTTTTGGGTTCACGTATAATTATTTGGTTTATTTTTTTAAAACAAATTTGCGTAGATTAATTGTTACTCGGAAGTTACAAATCAGGTATGGGCAAACTATTACATTGACTTCTGCGTTAACTTTCTGACAACTTTTCGTATGATATTGACTTGAAGATTAATACGTAATGTCTGCTATATATTATTGGTTACTTTGGCAACACATAAATCGGTCCATGGATGAACTTGTTAACTCACAAATTTCCAGTAACTGTCTTCATTTTGATATAACGTTTTCGATTTTTCATTTTGATTTATTATTATTGTTTTTTAATTTTTTTCTGATAATGTTTTAATTAAATGTTTCCAAACTAAAATAAGTTTAAAAAATTTAATACTTAATAGTATCAAAAAAAATTTTTTTTTAAATAAAACATTTTCATATAAAAATTTATTAACTTCCCGCTAAGAAAATTGAAAATTTTCAAAAATCGGGAAGTTATTGGTTTTACCCCGTTTTTCGAAAATCGAGTTATCATATCTCGACGTTTTGAGGTCCTAGGAAGCTTCCCCGAATGTTTCCGCGATGATGTCCGTATGTCTGTCTGTGTGTGTGTGTGTTTGTGTTTGTGTGTGTGTGTGTGTGTGTGTGTGTGTGTGTGTGTGTGTGTGTGTGTGTGTGTGTGTGTGTGTGTGTGTGTGTGTGTGTGTGTGACACTCTTATAACTTTTGAACGGCTTGACCGATTTCTTCGCGGTTGGCGCCATTCGAAAGGGCTTGACCAAAATTAGATTTTGAATATACTTTGGACCGATTCGAACCGGTAAATTTTGAAAAATCTCAAAAAAACTACAAAAAAAATTTTTTGAAATGTGGTTTTTTTTCAATAAATTTTAAACGGCTCTACCGAAAGATTCCAAAAACTAATCAGCTCTTATTAACATAAAAAAAACCACGTCGATCGCCGCCAGCCCGGTCGAAATCGGTTGATTCGTTCGTGAGTTATCGTTGTCGAAAGAAAATCGAAAAAAGTGTTTTTTCGGAATCACTCCGAAATTCCGAGTTCGATTAATTCACACTCAAAGATTCTTCATGAGGCTTTAAAAACTGCGTTGAATGCTGCCAACCGCGTGAAAATCGGTTCATTCATTCAAAAGTTATTGCGGTTTGAAAATTCAAAAAGTTGTGTTTTATTAAACTGCTATTAGAGTTTTGAGCTCGAAAAGCTCAAAATGACACAAAAATCATATTTTGAGCTTGAAGAGCTCAAAAACGTAATGTGTAATTTTAAGCGCTTAAGTCCAATGAGCGGAAAGTTGCACGGATGGCCTTTAGGGTCAACCGTCGTCCTAATTTTCCAAACTTTGAATAATTTAATAAAATTCTTGATTAAAATTTTTAAATTAATTAATATTAATTTTAAAGAATTAATATCTTACTAAAGTATTAAAGCAGATTTTATTCGGACTTTGTGACTGATGTGAAGCCACGATAAGCTAAATTATAAATTAAACCCATGAGTTAATACTTTAATGTCTCAGTTTAAACCTTTTCTCAAATATAAACTCAAATTACGAAATATTAAATAACAACTTTTGAAATCATATTTACGGAGTAAAATGTCCAATGAAATAGTATTTAATATTCAAGACATGGATGTGTAATATAATTAAGTACGCATAGCACATGACAAGATGTCCACAGATGTGAATAATCTACCATTCACCAGATGCGTATAATTTGGGTAATTATGAAAGTAATCGGGATTGTAAATGAAGGTAATTTCAAAGTTTACTTTGGTAAAGGAAAACTTTCAATGAGAATCTATTCATTTTAACTCCTGATTATACATTAAAAGAAAAACATTCTGTCATGTAGAATAATCATTTCCTCTAATCAAAGAATTCAGCTAACAATGACCGACAAAAATAAGATGTTTGGATTGCGAGAAAAAAAAAATTTAAGACTCGTAAAAGAAAAACAACTGGAAAAGGCTGAGGGTAAAAACAATAATGATGTAGACTGTACTGTTTTTATTTACATCAAGTTGAGATCTTACGAAGTATCCTTAATTCAATGTACAAAAGACGAGAGAATTCGAGTGGTTTTTAGGAGGATATAGTGGGTAAAAGATAATCCCACCAGACGGCGTATTTTCAGACAGACACTCATTCGACATATATCGATATTTAAATGATGTTACTGGTAAAAACTTATCTAATATCATAAAAATAGACACAACTTTATTATTTATTTTATTTTTATTGAAATATTGATACGATTGTTTTTCTATTCTACCTGTATCGATCCTCAGAAAAGCGCGTGCTCAGCTGTCGCGTTTAAATTGCACTTTCAAGAGTCTTTTTTTATACTTATATTTTGTACTTTAATTTGTCATTTTCTTCCAGTACGAATCCATTAAACAATGTTATTTGGCACCGATATTTCCCTATTTCGATGATCACGATTATTTGAAGATTCTAAGTGCACTTTGGGAAGACTTCCGACACTCCCAGTTACCATTAATTCAAATTTTATAAGATCACGATAAATTTTGTAACAGTTGCTTTTTAGGATGCAAATAAAAATACTAATAATGTCCTTACATTGATTGTTACTGTTTACTGTCTAAAATTATTTTTCTGGCCTTATCGACAACGCATAATTTGGAAAAGTAAAAAATATAACTTTTTTATGCAACATACATTAAAACTTTAATAATAGCCATCGTGTTTGTCAAAATTTTCAAAACCAGATATTATGTATAAACCTTTTAGTATTATACTATTATACCTAACGTACAGATCCGCCTCAATGGGCTCTGTGACGAAAATTTTATGTCCTATAAACTCGCCGATTGATGATGCTAGATTAAATTTTTTTGATCGTAAAAACAACGATACATAGAAAAAAAATTTTTCTGCACTGCTGAGCAAGAAATATTTAATCCACATAACTTTTTAAAATTCGAATAAAATTTAACGCTGTTAGAAGATTTTTTTCATTTTTTATTTCATTTCATTAAAAAAATTTCACATGAGCTAACATATAAAAAAGTTACAGAAAAATAACAGTTTGGTTTGAAGTTTTTACTTGAAAAATAAAATAGTTTTTAAGTGAAATCTAATAAAAATAATGCCTATAAATAATGACACAGTTGTTGAGATATAAAAATGTAGAGCATCAAAAACTAATATTTAACATAGTGAGTAATATCATTAAACATATAATCGGCTTATCAAAGAAAAAAAATGGTAGATAAAATAATTTTTAGGTGAACGTTTTCAGTTATACGTACGCCAGCATTTATAAAGGATGTACGTTATGTGTATATATCTCTGAGATATATACAAAATCTTCGAGTTTCTTGCACGGAATAAAGTTTGCTGTTTGCAATTAATCTCATCCTCATTACAGTAAGAGAAGAGTAATTTGGATTTTAGCAACTAATTAGTGTTGTTAATAAGTAAACTTTACGTCAAGTTTTTTCATTAAGAAGTAAATTATAATTATTAAATAAACAGTATTTTATCAGCAAAATAACTTAAAAACATTTTAACGAATCTCTGTTAAGAAGATTTGTTCACAAAGTTACTTCACTATTCTTGTTGAAAAAAAAAATAAATTGAAACTTTCTGATGAAAATTAAATAACAGAGTGTTTATCTTTTATTTTACATCATTCAAGTGTCGTGATTATATTGCAGCTACTAGTTTGAACGGTGTAACGAAAAATATACATTTAAGGGAATTTAGTTATAAAGATAAATTGAATCCTTCGAAACAGATAATTATTTGAATATTGAACTTGCCACACGATAGACGGATTATATATAAACCCAATTTATAGTATCGAGGTAAGATTAAATTGAATTTATAATACTATATTGATCTTCAAATTTAATAATTTGAATAACAGATTATTAGATTCATATTAAAAAATTTTCATAAAATTTGTTCAAATATTTAATCTTTCAATTTCAACATTCAATTTAGTTTTTTCTAAAGATCTATATGCTGTAATAGAGTATCAATCTATTGATATAAAAAGAGTGTGAGTTTAAATCCCACCTAGTCTCTACAGCAAAAATCTCATGATATGGAACAAAATATTAATAGTAACGACGTTACGTCGTATGTACAGAAAATCTAATTAAACGTATAAGTCTATTTATTAAAAAATTCTTCAACGATGCATTTTTTGCTCTCTTACATTTTTTGCTCTCTTACTTCAGTTGAAAAAAAAAAAAAAAAAAAAAAATTCGAGGAACTCACTTAACTATAGAAAACTCATCTTCTCTATTTTAAAATTCTAGTGTAATTAGAACGATTTTATTTTTAAAAATAAATTATAAGCACTTCTATTAAACCCAAGAGCGATGTGGTGAATACCAAATGAGACAATTATAAAAATCTCCTAGGATAAAATCTGTTTTCGGCGGATTTTTAACAATCCATTATCAATTATTTCTAGTCTGTTGAACAGTAATGAGGATAAAAGCTACAGAATTATCTTATAAATGAATAATAAAAGCGAGTAGCAGATGGAATATAAAAACTTTAAATCGAACAATGAACTTCAGTTATGACTTATTAACTCTCATCACTAATGTACATTCACTCGAGTATTAAAAAGCTTTTGCGCTAAACTTTATTGTACTTTTTATAACTTATTAACGCTAATAAGTCGTTAAAATAGATAACTTGTGGGTAGATATATAGCGTAGTCTTATACTATTAAAAATTTTTACTACGAGAAGTTTGTTTGAGCTACAATAAATTTCTGATGTTGAAATGTTTGTATAAAATATTGACAATAAACACAAAATATATGGTTGAAGTAAAATGATAAAGATTTTCAGACAGCTCGAAAACAGAAATTCCGAGGCACTCAAAAAGTATGTGACTTAAGAGTAAATACTCATACATATAGCGTATAAATATAACTATACTAAGGAAAAGAAAAGAAAATAAAAAAGTATGAAGCAACTATTATTTACATTCGCTGTCATCGCTGTCTCGACATTGCACGCTCAACATTGCACAAGGCGTTTCTGAAAGATATCAATCTCTTACTCAAAAACTCTTTGATCTTTCCAGAATAAACGGTTGAACGAGTTAAGAAGTCTTAAGGATCCAAGTGATTTGAATCAGAAACGTAATTCCCTCGCCAAAGTGATAAGATGAAGTGCTAAATGTAAATAAATTATATTAAAGCTTACTTATGGTGGGACTTGATTTATTAAACATGGAATTTTTTATATTCAAATTAATCGCCGAGTTATTGTTATACTGTTATTATTTACAGTCAAAAGACATCTGATTTATAGTCGTGCTCACCAACCCTTAACTATTTTAAGATTTAAGTTTTTTAGGTCACTGACATATTTTTTTTTCTAATGGATTAAATAATAAATCATTTATTACCTTTTGATTCAATTGACAATTATTTCTGTGAAAAGTTTAAAAATTTAAAACATAAAGTTATTTTAAAACTCTAAATATAGAAATTTTAATTCTTAAAATCTGCCGAAGGATTGACGAGATAATTCCCGCGGTAATCGAAAGAAAAGAGCTCAACGAAACTTGAGGATAAGCCGATTTTAAAATCAATCGAACAAGTTAACTTTTGGTATTTAAAAATTAAATTTCAAAAGTTTAGTCTTTTGAATTGTATTATTTTAAAACCTCAAAAGTTAGTTGATTTATCGCTAAATTTAATCAACGCTGCTAAGTTTTTAACAGCCACAAAACTGCCAACAGTTTATTTTATCAAAGTATCGTCAATGGAAATTTTTATGAGTATTATTTACCACGAGAAAAAAAAATGAAAAAAAAAGTATGGCTAGTTTAATTAATTTCATGTTTATAATAATTAATATTTTAAGATAAATATCTTGCCGTCAACCCGTGTTACTTTGGCCTCATCAGGGTGATTTAGATCCCTTTTAAAAGAATATGAATATACTTTCTCCCGTCTATCGTCAAACTGAACATCTTTAACTTCTAATCCGCGCTAATTAAGTCTGAAAAAAAAATCCAATTTTATTTTCTGATGTCCCTTGATTGTATTAATGTTGAATAATAATAATTCCTCTTATAATTCTATAAAATGATAGAGAAGTTATTAAGTTATTACGAGAATTATAAATTACCTTGAAGCAAAAAAAATTAATGGATTTTTTTATCTGTAGAGAATTGTTTTTTTTTTTTCATATTTTTTCCTATTGTACGATAATAACAATAGAATAAAGCGATGAAAATGATTATAAAATTTTTTTTAACGCTCTGTTTAATGCGTTTTTATAAATAGCTTTTTCCTGAATATTTTTCCACCCCTAAATAACTTAGACTAAAATACATGAAATGAAAATAATATTTCATATTCTCTCTCCTAGGGGAAATCACGTGTTTTTCGGTTTTATGAACGTTTTTCCTTCACTCTCTTTTCTGAATTTCAACGGCGCGCATGTGGCAGTAGTCTCACAAGGGAGTACGTCAGCTCTCGCACCCCTAAATCACACCCCTTGTTGCTATCGCACCCTCCTCACGCTTTCCATTCTCTTCCACTGGCAACCTATTGATTCTTTTGTCTTTTGCTAGATTTAACTGCGGGTTATTCTTACGTTTCGATTTATATATACAACTAGAAACAAGACAAGCGGACATTTAACGTCAGACTACAACACTATTGACTTATTCCTTAGATTCAACAGCCAGATTCTATACCTATACTTACTTCAAACAAACAACACCTTAATAATGTATACACTGCGGAAACAGGCGTCGTTAACTTATACTATCCCAAGAAAAAATAAACAATTATATTTTAAAAATAAATGATAAAAAAACAACGTTTATATCTCACTACTTCAACTTTTTAAAGCCCACTGAAAAATTAATTAGGGTCACTGGTTTCTTCCGACTTTTTGCTATTTTCTTTTTCTTTTTCCAGCTACCATTCGAGGGCTCTTATTATTATGTTCCTTGAGAACTTGAAGCGATTTGTCACGTGTATCTAAGAATTATTACCCTCCAAAGCTAAGTGTCTTAATCAAAGTAACTGAAATTTTTTATAACCCAAAATAAAAGTATTTATTGTCAACAAAAAAAATGCTTGTCTTCAAGTGAAGGACTTTTCAGCGAGAGAAAAAAAAAAGAAAGAAAAGGAAACAAGAGATTATTCTACAAGGTAAAATTTTTTACAAATAATACATGTTACAACTTTAGCAAAGGCTCCCGGCAAAGAGAATAAACGTATAACAAGTGTAAAATTTTAAGTAAAAAAATCTAACGTATATAAAAAATTTAGTCTTGTGGAAAAATAATCATCCAAGAAAACTTTAAAAAGTAAATTTTTTCTTTATATTTATACCTCTTTCACAGTGACCTATTTAGCCTTGTAAAAGGGTATATAAGGTAGCCCTTAAATATATATTATGTTCCTTTCTAAAAAGTAGACCAGTTGGTGGAAGTAAATGTAAAAAATATCTATACTTAAAAAAATTACAAGTATAAGTTTTTCCCCGAAAATATATACAGTATAGATAAAAGCGGTTTTAAAAAAAATTTAAAAACCTATAATAACACGGCTGCCGCGAGAGTGATACAGCACAATTAAGTGTACAGATAGCTCAATTTATAAAATGAAGAAATAACTAAGATATTGGATTTTTTCGAATATTTCTCAGGGCGGAGTTTAGAAAAGTATAGTGTGCATGGAAGAGTAACTTTGAAGTAGAAGGATCCAATCGCTCGGACGTGTATAGAGGTATATATGTATATATAGGATACACCTTGGTATTTTTTTATTCTCTACCTAACAATTATCTTCGCATCTCACCCAACTGCTCTCTACTGTTTTGCCAGTAATTTTAGTTTTCCTTCTCTTATTTTAAAATTTATCTCTCTCACGCTCACTTGACAGCACTAATGTATCCCACGTCTACTTTATCCTTTTTTGTGCCATCACGGTCAGAGAGTCTCGATCCCTATAAGACCTAAGAGTATTAGAGAGGATAATTTAGATATCATCCTTCGTCTTTTATAATGAATCCGGTCGTAAGAGGGGTCTACACCGCGACAAAAGGCCGACACATGTATACACACATGTACTCCGGTGAATATATAGATATAAAGCTATCATGGAGTGCTCGCGTGCCAACTGACGCGACTAAAACTAAATAGCAATGTCCGCAGGCCATACATAAACTTTCGAATACATAATATATGGACATACAAATATTCGATATTATATATTTGTGCACCTGCATATGAATATCCCATTAACAACTCATAAAATCAAATGATATTTGCTTTTGTATTATCATATATGTATCTATATTATATGTTTTTTATTTTATTATTTGTTATTTATGTTACAAGTATGTATATAATAAAAATAAGTTATCGTGGTAAATAAATTCGTAGGGATATTTAATTATAAAAAATTTATAGCTCTAATCAAGACTTTAATTTATTTTTTAATTAGCTTGATATTTATTAAAGTGGAGAAACGGAAGGTAAATTAAAATGCTTATAGTTTTTAATAAATAAAAATTTATGTCAAAAATAAAGTGTTGGAAATTGTTTTTGAAGGAGCTTATTTTCTTTTCTTTATATAATTTACTCTTACTTAACAATGCAAAAAAAAATGGAACAGTAACTTCTTACAATCGAATTTTTTTGACGTAAGTATCGTAAAACCATTTTTCACGCTTACTGTGAAACACTTTCTATGGATATACAAAAAAATCTTGAAGAATAAAATGTAGCCTTTGTTTCAAATTTCAAGAATCGACTCTGAATTCAATATTTGGCATACAAAAGAAAGAAAAAAGAAATCATTGTTAAATCTTATATTTTATTTAAAACAATTTCTAACTTATCAATCATCTGGCGTTGAAAGACATTAAATTTTGAACACAAAAGCCCAAGGTAAAACTTTACCCGTCAGATAGTTTTTTAGTTAAATGCTGAAACTTAATTTTTTTTTATTAAAAATCTGATAAAACGATCCACCGCGCCTAAAGTTTTCACAATACATAAAAGAAAAAAATTAAAAGAATACTTTCTAGGAAATCTTATAGCCTCTAAAAATAGACTTACTGAACAGATTGATAAATTCCAAATTTGAAAAGTTTTAGACATTTTAAAGTTATCTAACATAATAAAAATATAATTTAAATATTCTTGAACTTTTAAATTCTATTTCTCACCAAACTACACGCGCTTAGATTAATCAATAAGACTAGACATATATTTTTAGACCATGAAGACCATAAATGTCAAGAAAGTCAAAATGTCAGTGTCATAAAATTCGATCTCTCAGAATTTAAATTATTGATTTACGGAAAATATTTTCAAAGTAACTATCTAGAAATTTATATGTTTAAATATAAACTTTTCAATAAACAGTAATTTTCTGTTTAGGTACTATGAAAACTATTATGATAAAATGGCCAGTCATTTCATCGTGACAAATTCATCCAGCATAACTTCATTGACTGTATTATTCATTCGTCAGTTTGCGGTAAGTCAACTTGACATTTAATTCAACGCTAAACCCATATCATTCAATAACTCCTCAATTAACAATTTATTTACAATATATTATAGATTTAATCAAATAATAATTATCGTTTCATTTATTTCAATCAATGATTGATCAACTTTCGCAGTATTTAATCAATTTTAATTACAGTTTAAAACTTAAGATAAAATTCACACATTTTATTCTACAACAACAAAAATAAAAACATAATAAAACAACCTGAGTCCTTGAGAGCCAACAAATTTATTCAAATAACTAAATGCCCTGGGATAACATTATTACTATTTATAAAAAAATACAAATCGATATTTCGAAGAAGCGTTAAAATAAACTGCACGGTAATTAATTTTATCTCAGTCACAACTTATCCAAACTCAAGACCGTCTTTATTTATTTAACTACTACAGACTCTCTTCTGATTCATTTCGTAATGGACTTTTTTCACCAATTTATCCCGACCCCCGCAATGTGACAATTTCCTGCTCTTTTCTACTTACACTCTAAAGACTTTAAAGGAGGGATTTTTTAGTCTATTTGCGAATTTATCCACCAGGGGACCTTCTCTCTACTAACTCTCACTAGTATAGTTTAGTAATGTATGGTACTTGTATAAAGGTATATACATATATATGTATGTATTACTATGTAGTATGTAGCTTGGCTATCTCCGACGAGGTCGATACTCCCCTCTTTAGCATCACTATGTGCTTCCCAATAACAGATTCACTCTATATATCTCAACACTTGTATATATGTATATATCGAAGCTTTTACCTATTGGTAGAATGTAGAATGAACATTTGCGAAGGACTATGCACATATCTGTATAGTAAAAGTAGTATTGTAGAGGGAGAAATTCATTTAAGGGTAGGAGAGTTTCACGGATAAAATGGTGGGGAGATACTAAACTACTGAGTTGCTGGGATGTTTACGCCGGCAGATCCGTAGCAACAGTGTATCTCACGTCATCGTTATGTGAACGTCTGTTGAAAGTGAAATGTGTGTGGATATTATTTAAAATAAACTTTTTTTAAATAAATTGTTTATCAATGAAAAATAAATAAAATATAAATATCCTGCAGATTGTTTTTTTAAATCTGAATCTGCTTTGCAACTAAATATAGTTTTGTTATTTTTGCACAGTATTATTGATTTAAGCATTACTATGATACTTGGTATCTATGTATCACGACTGGTCAATACTCACTATTGGAGTACACAGTGTTTTTTGGAGTTGTTTATTTGAATTACCAAAAAAAAAGTGATTTAATTGTAAATTTTTGATAGTGAAAATATTTTTTTGGCTGTGAATAAATAATGCCAATAAACATTAAAAATTTTATCACTTTGGAGTCACTAATATCAATATTATTTAAAGCAAATAAATAATGTTGATCTATTTATATGTATAATGAAAACAAATAAATAAATAATTGGGCTGAATTTAAACTACGAGATTTATAAAATTATCGAGATGTTTTCATTTCAAACTGATATGATGATGATTGAATTTTTGAGGTAAGATATTTTGTCAGTGACTTTCAAATTACAAATTACAAAAAAAAAAAAAAAAAAAAAAAAAAACAATTATTTTGTGTTATCAAATATTATGAGTAGTTTTTTCCATCCAAAAAAAATTCGCGCTTTTTTTCATTTAAAATAACAAGGTGTTTATTTTTTTTCGGCTAATTGGAGACTTATAAAAAACGTGCTTATTGATTTTGCATTTCATAACGCCGTGAGTCATATAAGTCCTCATGTCACTATCACACACCACTCAATCGCTAAATGTCCTATTGTGGGTATTTAATATGCGTATCATAAACATTTGTATAATGCCGGCTTTGAATGATGAATCCGTACAAATGTTTTGATTGTTAAAAACACTAATCATTTACCTATAATAATAACATTCAACAAGTTAAATCAAATATTAAATTTAAAAAAACAGAATTAAAACTTTTGAAAACATCAATAATAAAAAATCTATTCCTTGTATTTTTCAATCAAAAAACTATGATCGTATTTCTGTACAAATAATCTGTCATGAATATTCATTGATAAATTATAAGGAAAAAGTTGTCAAAGTCAGATTTCGAATAGAGAATTTTCAAGGGCGCGCAGCATATGATTTTTGAACTTTATTCATTTAAATTTAAAATTTATTCACCAAATACTTGAATAATGTTAAACAGTATCAATTAATAGCTATAAAATTCAACAATTAGCTAATAAATTTGTAAGCCAAGATTTGTAAAAACATTAGAGATTTAATAATTAAACGTGAGCCTGCGCGCAAGTATTGATCTTACATATATTTCACCCCTTGCTTCACTAACGTTATTACTGATTATTTTATGACATTTCTAATGGGATGCTATTGTCATTTAAAATTTCATAAACTTGTCTAAATTAATCAGTGCTCTCCACCCTATGAATAGGCGAATAACAAATTAAATTAATAAAGAGCAACATGTTTCGTTTTATTACTATGATTCATCCGATAATTTATTTTTTCACAACAACGAACCCGGCAATAATCACATGGGTCCTTTTATTATTACTAACATTACAATACTTTCTTTGAATGCACCCTTATAAAAGCACTATCCAGTGATGAGATTACGTGAAAATGATATTCATTGGATTGGAAACAGGAAATCGACTGGACCATTCAATGCAAATGTTTATTTTTTACGACATTCTTTTAGTACTATCACTGTCCTCATTTCTTTTTATTATTTACCTTTCGAAATTGATTTTGAAAAACCATTTATTAAAAGAACCGTAAAACTATTTTCAATTTGAAATAGTTTTCTCAAGTTTTTTTTTTTTTTTTTTATATACAAGAATGAAATAAAACGGTAAATAAAAGATATGAACAAGTAATTTCACGTATAATATGACTTAGATAATGTATACTACGTAAAACGTCTGGCTGTTTTATAGTTTCCGGTAAAATTTAGTGAGACAAGACACATAAATATAAATGATATATAAATCCTATTTTTGATTTAAACAAATTCATGAAAAACTCCATTATTGTGTGTAAATAATTTAGTTTTTTATTGTCTATTTCAAAATAACAATTTACACTTGAACAAAATAAATTCAAGTGTCCGAAAAAAATAAAACTAAAAAAAAATCAATAATTTTCAATTTATATCTTTTCAATTTCTAGTACGTTCAAGAGGAGAATGGCTAAACTCGACAAATTGGATAACATGGATTGCCCAGAGTGTTCAGGACCACCACCGATATTTCGGTTACCTCCACCACCTAGGCCACCTTTCCTTACGGAAACGGCATTCTGCTCGGAAGCACCTTTAGCCGAACTTGAGGATTGTGTTGCTTTTCCGGTAAATATTTAATGCAAATTATAAATATATTCAAAGATTAAACTTGTTTCCAAACTTAATTTTATTAAAATATCTTCCCATCAATTTTTAACATCAATTAAAAACAATCAAAAGTTTTGCTTATTAGAACATACAGGTTAAATCTATTAGTTTAATAAACATTACGCCATAAACCCGAGCTGTATGACAAACTTTTGGTATGAGACTCGGGAGTTTCTATTCTCCGAGGATTAAATTTATTGATTATTAAGACGTCTCTATACGATGGAAGTGAGATGGGGCGAAAGCAGTCACCTAGTATAAGCTTCGTTAAATTTGATGCATCGCGTAATTAAATAACTTTCTAAACAAACATAATTAAATTATTAATTCAAAAGTTTATTTTAGTATGTACAAGGCAGCACCTACTAAAAAAAAAACTAAAAATAAAAATAAACTAAAAACTCTGTAAATATTATCATACTCTGACAATTTAACTTTCAACGCTTGAGATAAATCCCGTGCAAACAATTGAATTAATGCTAATACTCATCCTCGCTGGATCTTTTTGTGGTTTAAGAACATAATACACACCTTATTTAACCGCATTCCTACATGTCTTTAACCGAGTATGCATACATGATGAATTTGTTAAATGAGCCCATTATGTGTAAACAATGACAAGTATGTACATACTTAAGGGCAAGAGAAAAGATAAATCGTTTTAACATTCAAGAAATTATAATAACTCTTTTGCATAAAAAACTACTTTATGGAACATTTTACATCAACTTCTTCATTATCTTTTATTTCTTTATTTTATAATATAATACTGTACATACTGCTGCTATTATTATGTACATAATAAACTGAATCTATGACGTAATGCTTCTAATAAATATAGACAGTGACGTTTCATTTACAGCTATGTGGGTTAACATTACGATGTTTACTACAAATATAGACTAAATACGTGACATTTAGACTCAGCCTATCATTTCCAATTGATCGTCTTTACTCGTTGTAGGTTACTGCTCCCCATTAATGCAATATTAATAAACTACCCTTATACCTACAATTGTTCAGCCTATTACAGTTCACACATAAAAATAATAATCTAATAAAATGTCACTAAATAATAAATATAAACTATATGTTTCAGATGATCGATGCGTCCTATCATGCCAATCCGTCATTACAGAACACAGCTCTAATAATCGCCTGTACTGTTATTTTATTGTTAATGGCTGCGATCGTTTCCGTCGTATTCTGGAAGTAAGTTTAGTCTATTACTCTTTAAACGAATACTCATCTATCTACTAAAATTTATTTTATTCAACAATGACAGTCATCTTATGAACTTTTTGATAACCCGCCGGATAAAAGTGGCTCAACTAATAAAAAAAAAAATTTCTAAAAATTGTTACAGACACAAGAGAAAAGTGCAGAACCTCCTTCCTTGCAAAAGCGCAGTATCAGTAACAGCGACAACCGGGCGTACCCGGGTCTTGCCGAATGGGCAAGCTTTAACGTCCGCCAGCGGTAATATGATGGGTGGGAATAACGCAGCCCGTCTCTATGAGGATATGATGGAGCACGTACCGCATTCTCAAATCCACAATCACTTGCCAGCTCAACTTAGGATGCAACCAACAATCGAGGTACGAGGTATAGATCCCTCGAGGCAGCAGGTGAGCGATGAGTGCACTCCTGCATCGCACTACCTCGACTATCTCGATTATCGTGATCCACGTACGATTATTAGCACTAATAAAATGCCATCTAAAGCAATACTTGGTGGTTATCGGACACCAATGGCTCTTTTAGCTAAAAAATCACAAGGTGTAATGACAATGTCACCACCAATTACTACCCTACATCGAAATTTTATCAATGACTATAATCATCAGCAGCAGCGAGCTACTGATTCTATAAATCTACAAAATACTGGTATTAATACTAATACTGCGACAACTAATAGTTTACTGATAAATAACTTAACGCTGAACAATCAAAATCCATTCATTATGACAAATCCAACAATTATACCGGGCTTGTCATTCGTTTCAATGCAAACAAACGTCAACAGATACTGTTGCGCAGATTCTAACCAATTACCTCCATCACATTACTCGATACCAAATGATTTAATAACTTCGACACATAATTCGCGCTTTGCCCCTTCTAATGATCAGCTATTTGAGTCTCAAGCAACATGTAGTAACATTAGCAATAACAGTAACATCGTGTCGCCAGTAACAATAAATGATAAATCAAAAAATATTAACTGCGAAATTAATAGGAAACGACGGCTATCTGTGGATTCTGAGGGCTACGCTTACATTGATATCGAAGATTACTATTTGAATAAATTGGAAAAAACGCGCGGTAATTATCATATTGATGACAACGCTGACCGAGATGGGGGTGATAATATCGACGAATCGTGTCAAAGACTCCTTAATGATAATACAGCGGCTGTTTATGAGAGCTCTAGTGTTGAAGTTAAAAATAAACGTAATTCTGAACGATCTTGTAGCAATAATCGTGGAACGACTAACAGTAGAACAGAGTGTAACTCTGTAGACGGCACTAATGAGGAAATTTGTCCTCTTTGTACTATACAACAAATTCATCACCTTGTCACGTTACCTGATCAGACCAATAATTTATCTTGCAATCAGCAAAACTGAATGATTATTTTTGCTACCTATTTGATTTATTTATTTATTTATTCATTCGTATAACGCGAGCTTTAAAAACATTTTATTTTAGTTTTTATTTATTAAAGGGGTTAATTTTATAAATGTTTACGTTTACTGATTTAATGAAATAATCCCCGACGTCAAAATTTTTAAATCAGATTAATCGCAGGTCGATCGTCTTCTATCAAAGCAATCAGAATCCTATATCATTCGAATTCACGATAATTAGTGGCTGGAATAATTAATACTATTTATATAAAGTAGCTGCACTCGCATTAATAAAATAACGTAATTTTCTAATGCATAAAATAATATTTTTATTCATTTAAAAAAATTCTTAGCATTAAAATTATTTAAAAAATACCTTAGCGAGAATTTGACTAGAATGTTTTTATTTTTATAGCCTTTTATTTTTTTTCTAGTCTATATTTGATTGAATCAAAAATAATTTTAAATATTGTTTTGTCTTTTTTTGTAGTACAAAATTTATATAATGATAATCGTACTCGGAATAGATTTTTCGAAAAGTAAAATCTATGTAAACAATTAATCAACGTATATATTATATAAATATATATCTTATATACATATATTAACTTCACGTATAGCGAAGTAGAAAAACCGACCAATTTCCAATTTTACTATTATTATTTTGTTTTGTAATTATTATTTATATTTTATTATTAATTTATTATTATTATTATTATTATTATTATTATTATTATTATTATTATTATTATTATTATTATTATTATAATTTAAATGCTGTGAATATTAATAAATATCTGAGTAAATACTCAGGTCAAACATATCTGTTACTGGCTATGAATTGGTGACTTAGTCACTCGACAATAGGTCAAAAAATAATTTAAAATTAGTATTATTATTATTTTTTTTAATTATTATTATTAACGATATGTATTATTTATTTCTTATAGAATAAAAGTTAAGTAAACTTTTTAAAGGAATATAATATTTAAAATGAGACTGAGATTGTATGCGTGTTTGTGTAAATGTGTATGAAATAAAACGAAAAAATATTAAGAGAAAGTATAATCATTGTACATCAAGTATTTATTATTATTTATTTAAAAATGATAAGATAATTTTTAAAAAAAACTTATCGAAAAATAAAAACGACTTTACTGAGAAAATTTGACAAGGAGTGGTTATTCACCCGGTTCATCATCCCATCCCAAAACATATAAAAAACTAAAATCTATCTTTAATGCTAATTAATTGTTCAAATCAGTTAGTTGATTAAAATTTTTTTTAATGAAAAAAAAAAATTTAATTATTAAAAGTTTTCATTTTGTTTGTTCTTTAAGATTTAAAATAGTGTTTGCGGATAACCACTTCTGTGATCAAACTTTATTCAGTCTTCAGTAAATGCATATTCATGAGAAAAAAAATTTTATTACAATATGCATGAGTTTATATCAAGTGATATGAATATTTGATCTATTTGACAATCATTTTAAAAAAATATATTCAAATGAAATTAAAATAGAAATTTCATTTAATTTTCAAGTCTATAAAAATCGACTAAAAATATTTTTTAAGCTATTTAATTGTAAAACTATTTATTCGATTAATTCGAAAAATAAAAAATTTTTAAATAGATCTAGTGATACAGAAAAAGAAATCTTTCTTAAATAAAAAAAAAAAAAAATTGTGCAATAAAATTAAATTAAACATAAAATTATTTGCTGTTTTATTTTATTTTATTTTTTTTTATTTCAAGTAAAAAAAAAAAAACTATGAACGAATCGAGAACACTTCCGCCTCTTGCTACGACGTGCAAAAATAATGTGCTAAATATCACGATAAATCGACATCAACAAAACCGCTTTAACCAATCGCTTTATTTTGAATTAACCGCTGATGCTATTGACAATGGAAATAATAGTACACACCGTAATAAAAAATAAAAAAAATACATAATATATACCTTGACTACAGATGATTGATGTCAATAAGGAGAAGAATGGGAATCGAGGCTTTGTGTGTAGCAGCCCTGGACCAGATCCGTACGGATCACAAGATCTTTATAATCCAGTTTATGAAGAGCTTTGTAATGGTAATTATCAATAGCATAATTACAATCAATCAAAAAAAAAAAAAAAATAAATAAATAAAACGTTAAAACTAAGTCACTGAATGATTGCGCATTTGTAAATTGATTCGAAAAAAAATTATTGCAGGTGATAACCAACCTGACACAGACGAAGAAGGTGAAATAAATGGGCGAAATCGTTTGCACCACCGTGCATCAGCAAATTCAAAATCAGCAAGCGAGGATGAATTCGCAGAGGATGAATTATCTGTCGGCGAGCCTTCTGAGTCACGGGTGTTAACCTCAGCATCCCCAGGGCCGGTGTCATGGAGTACATGTCCCGCCGGGTCTTCGCGAACTTCACGTGAAAGACGAGGCAAGAGCCCCAGAAGCTTAGATCGACGCAGAAAAAATAAAACTCATGACGTTGGCGAATTTCACGAAGGAATGCTTCTTGATGCATTGCTACAATTTTATCCTAATGTTCCGGGTAATTATTATTATGATTATTATTATATTTATCATAATTTTATAATTGTAAAATAATAATCATAATGATAATAATAATAATTACTATTGTTTTATATTTGCTTAGGTATAGCAGGAACTAAAACTAATTCTAGTCAACGAATAAAACCTGCTGTCACGGTAGCACATAAATTTCCGTACTATGTGCCGCAAATGCCTCCACAATTTCACTCATTAAATAGAGAAATAAACAACAAAGAAGAAGAAAATCCGTACGAGAGTGTACCAGTTCTAGGTCCGCTGCATAATTATTCAAGTCAAAGTAAAACAAATCCGAAAGACAAATCTTCTAGCAAAGTGTCAACAGTCAATGATTACGATAAATATCCCCAGTATGGCTCGGAATACTTTGGACTACACAATCAGGTGGTGACGCCAATTTATACACAAGTTGGTAATGATTATTCAGATACATACGCCCAACCAACTGATAAACTTTACTACAGTGACGATAGATACGCTCAACCTGTTTATTTTACTTCGCGCGATCCAGAACAAACTTCTGCTGGTAAACTCTACCAAGGACAGCCTGACAGTAGTTTTGGTAGTGATAGTGGTTACAGTCATCATACGTCCGGTGGTACAACGATTTATAATAATGGTGGTACTAGAAGCAGTATTACACGGACTAATCATCGTAAAGATAAACATCGAAATTCAAATCATTCACATCATTCCGTCGATTTTATATTTTCACAATAAATTAACATTCTCATTTTTTTTTCCATCATCAGTAAGATTAAGTGCAATGCCACGATGAATAATTTTTGTTACGTTTTTTTTTTTTAAATCTTTTAATGAAAAAAAATTTTTTTTACTTGAAATTTAAAATTAATATAAATGTTTATATTTTTATTCTGAGTCAATAGTTGTAAATCAATTTCTTATACCAAAGCTAAAAAAAAATATAACAGACAAATCAATTTATTGAATAGTATATCATCAATAATTAATAATCTGCCATATAAATTGAAATTTTTACGAGAAGAAAAAAAAGTCATAGGTTCATCTCTTTAGGTAGACTATGAAAAAAAGTATACATTGATGTAATATCAAGTGAGATAATTTTGGGTTAGTGGTAAATGATAAGTATTATTTTTTAAGCTAATTATTATTATTATTATTAATTAATACTGAGAAAAAAATAATTAAGAAACATGTCCTTAAAATTTTTTATAAATTTAATAATACAATTTTAATGATATTTGTTTTTTTTTTGTTTTGCGATAAAGTTAGATTAAGATAGATCCGATATTTGAATTTAAATTGGTAAAAAATATGTTGTTTTTATAGACCAATATTTAAAAGAATTAAGGACATTGTGATAATTAATATTTGAGATGAACTTTATTATATTTTTTTGTGCGTCCATATTTATCTTTAGTATATAATAATATTATAATTAATATACTACGTAAGTAATTTTTGATCTTAAACACTAGGGTAATAAATTCAACCAAAGAATGAGATAGTTTTGTACACGCTTATTCGTGTATCCCGACAAAATTATATAATCCGCAAATAGAATTGTATATTATCATAATTTATAAAAAAAAAATAATAACAATAGTATGCAATACTATTATTATTTATTTATATACGTGATTATTTTTTTTAATAAGTAAATAATAATGATAAAAATTATTATTGCACGCTTATTAATATTATGTATCGTCCAATAGTTCAGCTTTCATTGTTCTGTGATCGTAAATTATACATAACAATAAAAATAAAAATGAAACCGAATTGTCATCAATATAAGCCGTTGAAAAAACATAAATTTAATGATGAAAATTAAAAGAAATAATATTAAATAAAGAATATAAATTCTGAATGCTATCATAGAACAAAAGTCGTAGAATTTTCATAAAAAACATGTACGTCAACTTCTATATCATGAAAACAATTTTAGCTGGTAGACAATATCACTATGTAAACCTGATTTTTCTAAATTATTGACAGAAATAAATTTTTTAACGAAATTTCGGTAAGATCCGTATGTGTAAAAGTTGGTTATCTCTAATCAGTATTAATCCAGAAATAGTTGAGAAAAGTTAATAAAATGAAACATATAAAAAAAAACAAATGGAAAGAGAAAGCTAAAACAATAAACA